>NC_030852.1:20317384-20324382 GCF_000208745.1 Theobroma cacao
TACCGGAATCAAATTATTTCTACTTTTCAACCTCAAATAACACTAACATTGATCAATATTAACCAAATGGGGCAAAAAACTCATTTTATAAAAAATTCTCGTTTAGTCCTCTAGTTGTGCTCCAAAAATACCAGGAATCATAACATTTTCACTGCTAAACATCATTTTATACTCCAATAATCATAATTATATTTCATATAATTACTCTTGGTCAAATGTGATCAAATCTTGGCTAAAAATCTCCATTTTATCATCAAATGGTAAAGTGATCGTTTTGTCCCTAATCAGTCAATTTTTCGGATGGACTCCAAACTGGACCTTGAACTTCGAATCACTATTCTAAGCTATTCTGTGGGTTTCAAAATTTTCAATTTCCTCTTAGAATTTTTATTTGAACTAGTTCAAGGCTCGATTTAACTTAGTTGTGCCACTCGGTACAATATCGTCTTTTAATCGAGCTTGACAAAGTCTCACATTTATACTCATCCTTTTTTTTTAACTTCATGTTTTAGTTTTCAGGATCGAAGGTAGTTGGATCCTAGGTCGAGGCGCTCCCTCCTATTCATCTTTCGATAGGTTCACTACGACTCTCAATGATAGTAACCCCACCAGAGTCACTCCGCTGATAGTCAATGTCTTTTGTATGTGTGTATGATTGTTTAAGTGCAATTCGTGAAAGTTATTGTAAACACTGTGTTTGGTTTGAATAATAGTGCCACCACACGTCGACAAGTGATAATATTATTTTGTGAATACTATATGCTCGGTTGCCATGATTTAACTCGTGAAAAGGAATTATTTTTGAAAATAATGAATTGAGAACCTTAGAGGTAAATGAGAGACAAGCGGTTTAATGAATAAGTTTTCACAGAAAGGCTTGCTTAGGTTCGATGGGCTATGCCTATTAAATCCATGTGCTCGTCATAGCCCGAGATTTGGGCTATGACACTATGTTTCTTATTTTAGAAGTAAGCAATCAATCTCATAGGTTAGTGTGCAAGGATTTAATTGAAAGAGTTTAATTAAGTACTTAATTGAAAGAATTTAATTAATTTTGATTTTCATTTCCAAGTACTTAATTGAAAGAGTGTAATTAAGTAATGGGCCTGATATTATAATGTGTTATAATATTAAGGGCTTAATTGCAAACCTGAAGTTATTTTAATCTAACTATATAAGTCACCTTTTAACTATTTTCCATATAAGAGTTTTTCACAATCAAAGAAAACTTAGTGTTTATCAGAAAAATAAAAAACGTTTTCTCTCTTTGCCGCCATTCCCTTTATGTGAAAGAAAAAATTGCATATGAAGCAATTTTCAAGAGAGGTTCAGCTAAGCTTGTGAAAAAGGAAGAAAAGGACAACTGTTGTCATCTTTGCTAGCACAAAGTATAGTTAAAAAACTCCCTCCTTTGTTGAAGGTTAGTGCGTAATCATGTGTACTACCGTTGGAGGCCAAACACTTGATTGGCGAGGGTTTTTACTCCTTGTGGTGTTCAAGAGATTGCTTTAGGAAGTGCCATTGTGATTACGAAATTACTTAGCAAGGTAACTTTCTAAATAGTAATTAATTTTGTACTTTTATGTGTTAAATATCACCAAGGTGATCCATCAGTGAAGACATGTTTTGGTTGTTTAGTTATAAAGTTTTAATTTTCTTTCCACTGCGTATTTTGAGCATGTCGTCCATAGCCAAAGCCATCATGGAATCAAGCCTTAACCAATCCTAATTGGCTACAAGGCTTATCCCAACATCTCCCACTAACACAAAGCCAATTGCTATCTCATCGTATGTGGATCCAATCCATCTAACAATCGTGTCACCATGTAGACTCGTTGGTGCCCTTCAATGTGGTTAATTGCTTTTATCTATCTTCATGATGTCCATGCATCACATCATGTCATATTACTATATCTAGATCTAATGAGACCCGGGTTCTATTAGTATGGCTTCATTGTTACATTCACAATGTTCAAAACCCTTTATTGGTTTCGTGAACTAATGATCTAAATATCCTTTTATTTGAGCCTTCAATAGGTTGTATATGACTTTGATTATATACATGTAAATAGTCCTCTTTCTTTCTTTGGAACCATTCCAACTAAACTATGCTGTATGCATTTTATGCATTTGTCACTTTTCATTGTGCCATCTGCCCTTTTTAAATTTTGGCACTTTCTTTGTATACAAAATGCATCCCATGTAATTGTATCACCAAAGAATTATGTTCACTCCTACTAACATCCTCATGTCTATGAGATAAGTACACTTATACATTCTATTAAATCCAACCCTTTGGATCCCATTTAATAGAACAAAGTGCATAACTCTAACGAAAAACATATATAGTAGATTCATCTTGTATGAATAATACATCTCCAATATATCCTACTAAATCCATGGACTTCTCATACATATGATTATGCATCTCTATGCAAAATCTTAAGAGTTAGATTCCAATGTAACCATGTAACACTAAAGAAACTCCTTTCTTAGTGTCATCATGCTCCCACTAAATTCAAGATCCTCTGTGAGAGTAATATTCGAACTCTTTTAAGTATTCCATGATGTTACAATACATACATCTCAGTGTATGCTTGAAATTGTATTGGTTTTGAATAATATAATTCGCTACATACATATTGGAGAGATATGGACCAAATCATATCACTATATGAATTTGCTTTCTTCTTTGAACAAACATCTCTATGTTCTATTCATAAGAAAGTTCCATTTCACATGAATCTACATTCATCTTTTGAATGATTAATTAACAAGTAGAGTAATCTTCACTAAGATCATATCTTAATAAGAGTACTTCATATTATATAGCTCATATGATCTTATATTTGAATTCTCTTAACATTTCAAGAAAAATTATATTTCTTTAAGTATACAAGATAAAATCTCAATTTGGTCTTGTGTAAATAATGAATTAGGAACATTTGTCATAGCATTTTATGTTCAATGGTTCACATATATCCATATGCATAAGACTTTTTGAACATACCACACTTTTGCATGAAAAGTGATTTGGTCATATAAGAATTACTAGCTCCTTTATGATACCCAATCAAAAGGATCTAAGTATCTTCATACTCTAATTCTTACTTCAATGACCAAGACTCAAATGCCATAATCGAGATCAGATGCAATCAGTTTTCTTGACATTTATATTGAGCATTGACTTACTACTATTGTTTTGTGCTTTATGTCATTACTTAAATGCATTCAACATCTAGTATTGAATACTTATGATGTTAATAAAATAGTAGTAACTTCTAACTCAAACATAAACTTTGGCAAAGTAGAAGCTTCTATAAGCTTCTTCATCTTTAACTTTCTCAAGGAAACATTTTTTTTAGTCCTTCCTTTGTCCATCTTTACCATAAAGATATTTGAGAACATTTTCAAGTTAGTGCCCTTACCATGGTTGTCTTCCCAATTCATAATTAAGGCAATGTAAATTCCATCTCATGGAATCACTCCTAATTATAAATTGTATTTGGTAGAGATTATGGAATGAAGTCGATACTTAGTTGATGATAAACACATTGCTCTAGCTTTACCATAAAGCCTAGCAACATTAAATCTTGCTTCTAATAGAACTATCTTCTATCTTCTCGCATAGAAACAATTTCTATGTTATCTCATACCTTTACGTATGACCTTGATTATAGAATAATTCTTTTGATTGCAAAGGCATATCATTTTGCATAGATGTTTTCATGTTGCTTTTGAAGCTTTGTAGTCATAATAGCCAACATCACATATATGGCTTAACAAGTCTAATGAGCATTCCATGCTTTATCACCATTTGCCTCAACATGGGCTTATGGCAAAGCTTTGTTGGTTCCAAAGAGAGTGCTAGAAGAGTGGTGAATACCACTTTTGGAATAACACGAAAATGTTTTCAAAGTTAAGAGCTAATTGAGGGAATTTGATAATGGAAGTTTAAAACTTGTTGGAGAAGTGATTTAAGAGTTAAGAATAAAAGGAAAATAAGAGAAAGTAGACAATGCACAATGATTTATAATGGTTCAATCCCTTTTACCGACATCCACTACCTTAATCTCCCAATCAAGGATTTTCAAACCAATTCACTAAAATCAGTGGAATTCTCAAGCTTTCACCAAGCTTTTACAATGGTTTTTCACAGGCTCAGCCACAATCTTTAATAGTAATTTTTCCCAATATCAACCATAACTCAAAACTAACTTTTCTAAGGCTAAGAACCTACAACAACAACCAAGCTAACTCAAGCTTGATCTACCCCTTAGAGTGCCTCTCACACTCTAAGTAAATAAGAAATAGAGAAAAGATAAAGTGCAATTGATCACCTAGGTGATCTAAGATGTACAAAGTTAAGCTCAAATACTTTTTCAAAGGATAGGAATGAAATACATGTGTAAAGAGAAGGTTTTTGGTCTTCTAAGCTCAAAATCACTTTAGATGGCTTCTCTCTATGATTTTTGGCTGTTGAAGAGGCTTTAAATACTTGAAAAATCACTTTTGGTCTTTAGAGACAGAAACTGACCATTCTAGCCATTATTTTATCCTTTTATGCTTAAATTAAAATGTGCAGACAGTGCTTCATTAACCAGTTAAAGGCAAACTTTAACTAATTAAGCCTTCTTTGACTTGCACACTATTTTTCTATGTTAACCAATTAACGGCAGTTTTAACTGATCAATAACTTTTTGTTTTCAAGCACCTTCAAGCACTGTTTTTGGCCAGCCTCCTTTCAACCAATTAATGCTCCCTTTAACTGATTGAAGATTCTGTCCATTCACCTTTAACTAATTAAAATGGGCTCCAACCAACTAAGAACTCTTCAACTTTAAATCTCTTGGTTTGATGCCTTAGACGGTTATCAATATTTTGAATTTGAATTTTGGTGCTTCTTAACAATTTAACTTTGACCTTTAACTAGTTAACTCCTTTCCTTTAACTGATTAAAAGGCTTCTGCTTTACATCTAGCACCCACTTAACTGGTTAAACCTTGTGTTAACCAGTTAAGATCTTCCTGTCTGTTCTTAATATAGCATCCAAAATTGCTTTAATTAATTAAGGATTTGTGTTAATCGTTTAAGTCTAATCTGTTTTCATTAAAGCTCTTTTTTCTTTACTTGTTTAACTAATTAACCCATCTTGACTTGCTTTCAAATACAAAATATATTAATGAATTTAAACTTTCTCCTACACACTTAAATAATATAATTAGACACCAATGAATGGGAATGTTTTGTTATCATCAAAAACACATGGAGTCAACATTCTTTCTCTCTTATTTTTTATGATGACAAAACACTCCTAGATTAAGAATGCAATGTCTATGTTCAATATGAATGCTTCAAATCTTTATGCATAATGAGGATTGCTTATTCTTAGTTAATGCATCTAGTTTTCTTTAAAGATTTGGATTAAAATATTTATAATATCCACAGCAGTTAAACAAGATATACAATATCCATAGTAGCTAGGCAAGATATATTGAATATCCATAATAACTAGCACATAATATTCAATGAAACTATAACTAAGCATCACACACATAAATTAAACATAAAGACCTATCAAACTCTATTTAAATTAGTCTTCATTTTCTTTTTTTTTTGTTATTATTAAAAAAGATATTTAAAACTCCCACTTAATGATTGCAACTAGATTTTCCTTTAATCTTTAAATTAGACTTTGATGAATCGGAATCATAAGCACTCATACAACTAAGTCATACAAGCTTATAGATATAGTTCAATAAGTTAAAGACCCAAGCTTGTAACTATGTAAGAACAAATGTATGGGAGTTAAATCATTTCAAGAACTTGTCAAGGATCACTCAAGTAATGTTCACGCAAATTTGATCATTTTGTCTTAATCAAAACTATAATAATTTTAAAGCTAACAAGCTTCCTATAGATAAACAACCTTTTGCTTGAGAACATTTCTCAAGTCTTGGTACCTTTCAAAAGGGTTTGGTCTAGTGAGTTTGATTTACTTCCAAGATGCACCATAGTGACAAATTTTTGGAAATTTTCAATGTATACAAACATGTTTGAATAGATAAAGCAATTGATAAATAACATGCATAAACTATTTAAAACAGGGTTTTAAAATTTTAAATAGTTCACCCATTATTTTCAACAAAATGATAACCCTTCATACAACTCCTAAATCAGTTTGGTGACAACACATTACCTAAACATATCATATATGTTTTGCCTAGCCCTTGCCTCTAGTTTCCATAATAATTAAGTTTCCAAGCATCCGGATTTTATGAAACTCGTTAAGTAAGACCCATCAATAGCTAAAACATACTCGTGTAAAAATGTAACCATGAGTGTACTCAACAAGTCTCCAATTAAAAAAACAGCTACGTTATCTTGCTCTATGGTGGAAGGTAACTTGGTTATGCGTGGCATGTGACTCAATATATAATGAGGGATTTTGTTTTTGATTTTTTTTAAGCTTTCAACTTTGCATGCATAACTTTTATTAAATCACATAAAATAAATCTATCATATGCATGCTACTTTGCATTGCATAATAATTATTAAATTGCATAAAATAAATCTATCACATGCAACCTGCTTTAGATGATTATGGACTTTAACTATACTAATCTCCTTCAGCCATCAAAGGAAAGTAGTTTGGTTAAACCTAGGAGATTACATATAAGAATCTTCAAATCTGCTTGTCCTCTTTGGCACCTTGGATTTCCATCATCAATTTTTCCAAAATTCAATTCCTAATCTATCCTAATTCTAATTGCATTTGAATGTAGAAACCTCAACTTACATTAGAAGTGAGCAAAATGAGGAAAGAAGTTTACAAACTAAGATAAAGAGATAAGGTAAGACACGCAGGCCTTATTTAAAAAATACCAAGAATATACATTCAACCATAACACAATCATATTGGGCCTAAGTTAATAATCATCCACATACATCTATCAATATGAATATATATATATATATATATATATATATATTTTTTT
>NC_030852.1:20324406-20340782 GCF_000208745.1 Theobroma cacao
ATATATATATATATATATATATATATATATGTTTTTTTATATTAAAATTTAAAACATGTCTCATTCAAATTGCTAACTATTTAAGGCATGTGAGAATATCAAATTTTCAACATTTGACTTTGTCAATTTCAAATTTTCGGGTAACCATTTAATTCTATATATGGAAACTTCTTCCATATATGATAAGTATTACTAATCAAAATTAGTAATTTATCTATTCTTATTCTTATTAGGATTAGAATTAAATTTTATTATGAATTAAAACATTTTTGATTTGTTGTCCTAAACATTTTAGGTAACTCTTTTACTAATCCAATTTAATTAAAGATTACATGTCTTCTATTACCTAATCTTCATAAGGTAATTTAGATCAAATCTAAGACAAGAAAATATTTAACATAATCTTAGTATCTTATTCAAACCTCCTTCCTTAATTAAAGGAAATTTATTCATGATGAAAGACTTGACTTGATTTATTTTTAACTTCCATAATTCTAGGAATCAAATTCCTTAATTATTGGTATCAACAAAAAAATTTTCAAATATCCTTAGTGTAAGGAATCAAATCCCTTAATTCAAACATCTGAAATTATTATCTTCATGGAACTATTTTCATAATTATTCAATCAGTTTTTGAATATTATTGACTAGCATAACTTTAGGAATCAAATTCCATGATTTATGGGTGTCATAAATTAAATCCTGACATCCTTTATTTAAGAAATCAAATTCCTTAATTCTAATTATATCAAAATTATCTTTTATGGACCCTTTCCATAAATATTCAAATAGTCTCCCCAAAACTATGACTCATTGCTGCTGTTGGCAGCAATGGTGCAGTTGTAGTTCTATGCTTTAAAGCAACTCCAAATCAAGGAGTTTAATCCCTAAATTTTTTTTCATGGTCAGCTAACATATGGAGCCTTTCCATATTAATTTTTCATAATTTTTGGAGGCAAATAAGCTGCCCAAACAATTCAAAAGTCATGACATATGTTTGCTAGACACAGTCACGTTTTCAGCTGCTTAAGTGGCATTGACAATGCCAAAATCCTAAGGATCAAATCCCTTGATTTTTAAACTTTGAATTTTGGCAATATTTGAACTCTTTCAAAACTTAAAATTTTAGCAAATAAGTGCAACTAATTGCATAAATTTATGCTCCTTTTAAGTTGACAAAATTTGTCAAAATGGTGGCCTAAAGCAACTATTGGCAGTGGCAATTTTAGCCATGATGTTGTGGCTATTGCACCACCATTCACCTTTGGCCGATAACCCTTCTTGGAACTATTCCAAAGCACATTTCTTCCATGATTTTTCTAGAATTTTTCACAGCCATTAGGTGCCTTTTTAATATTAAAAACTGTTGTTCAATTTTCTACTCACACAAGTGTACGTATCGCAAAGATAATATAGAGATGAGTAGATTGTCAATCCCATAAAGAATTGAATTAATCCTTGCTGTTAACTACTAAAATTATCACACCCTAATTTTATCTAAACAATTAAAAAGAAAGATTTGAATCTAATAACGAAAACTAAAACTAATCTATGCAAATTTACTTTATTAAATGTGAATGACTACTAGACCTAAAATTATGATATCCTTCAATACTTCATCTGAATATTGTCTCTCTCTCTCTCTTAACTTAGTTTAATGGATTAAGTTGCTAACCTAGAGTCCTAAATTATTTACAAGTCTCTGTCGAGTTTCTCATAAAAATACATTTCCTAATTAATTTACTATATGTCTATGCAAATTAAATTGAAAAAAGATTCATTAAGTTTGTGCTTTAATTTTGGCTACTTATGGCTTATAGGTATATGTCTACCCTATATACAAATCAAATCACCTAATCAACTAAGTGTATTCGATCATACACTATTCTATTCAAGGTCTACTTAAACCTCCTTCATCAAGGTTTAACTTAGGTTTCCAATTCAATCTAATTGGTGATCAAGCAATTAGAAGCATTAAGAACATAATAAAATAAGCAACTAAAATCTATCAAACATAAGTAAAAGAGAGATAAATAATTCAGACTATATATTGAGTTCAATCATAATCTTAGATTAAAAATTTAGTTCCCTATCAAGTCATACATTATCATCAAATAAAATCTAAATATTAAAATCAAAACCAAGAAAATAAGAGAATAAAAGAAAATATAGAAAAACTGAAGAATTGTGTTATTAATCTCCAAATCTCCTTGAATCTTTCAAATTCTTCTTAGCTTCAATGACTCTATGGCTTGACTCTCCGATGTTAATCTGGTGTTTCTTCCTTCTCCTTTAAGTCTTCCGAAAGGTTGTTTTTATAGGCTTTGAAGTTAGACCAAGTTGGGTGAAGAAAGAAGTCAACTTCAGCTGGGATTTCGTCATCAAACAATGTAAGTCGCAACCTTGCCCAATTAATTAACAGAAATCGTAATTGCTCTAAGACTATTGCAGTATGTCAACTTCGACAAGATTTTTTACCATTCTGCAAGTCGAACTGGGCAAAGTGGTAAACATGAAAGCTGTAAATTTTTCTCTTATATTTTTAATGGTCAAGAATCTCTCCATTTGGAGCTCTGTAGAGAAAGTTATGGCCAAAATACCAAAACATGCGCAGTACAAGTCTGCACCTCAAAATTGCTCTCCTTCTTCCATTAAAATTCTTCTTTCAAACACTTACAAAAACACAAATAAATCAATAACAACCTATCTTAATCACATTATCACCAAATTAAGCATAAAATTAACTATGATTAGATTAACTCACCGAAAATAACTAATTTAAAATAATTAGATTTTTAAATGCTTGGCCTCCAATGGTTGTACACATGGTTGCACTTGAACCTTCACAAGAATGGTGCGAAGCATGTCATCCATGATGAATTTAGCAAGGTCAATATGGTAGTTTAATTTTATGTTAATTAAGAACCAAAGGTCCTCTATGGTGACAACAGAGTAGTTTGAGTCGTGAAGGCGGATAGTGTGAGTGATAATGAAGTGCAAGACTTGATCAAAGAAACATAGCCTTGTGCAATTAGTATTGCCTCTGTCATTTGGTGGAAGGTGGATAAACACCGACTGAAGGTCACCATTATCGAAGACATAGCAGCGATCTTCTCGGAAGGAAGTAAGGTGAAGGACTCGTTCTATCAAGTCACAAGTAACAAGGATCCGTAGTCCCATGACGTGGGTGACAAACGTATCGTCATGGTTCACTAGCTGACCTGTTTTCGACTTAGCATATTTTTGTGTTGCATTGAAGTAAAATATCCCAACCAAATTCTCATAGTATTTCCTATTCAATTGTAAATAATGTGTCCACCCTAAATTTCGAAGTTCACAAGGTATGGGAAATCAATGAACTTTAAGTAATCAAAGTCAATTATACGTCCGAGCATTACCTCGCGTTAGGCGAAATTGGCGTTGAATTTTTCAACGTGCCATGGATGAGTGAAATTTTGCAAAAACGAACTCACAACAGAGGCTAAGGATGTTTTCGTACGAGCAGAGCCACTTGAACCCTTGTTAGCAATTGCCTTTGTGCGTTTCTGTCTGTGACTCATTTTTAGAATTTATGAAATTTGGAAGCTTGGGGTGTTTTGTTCTTAAACGATTCAGTGGAAATGTTGAGGAGGATGTGGGAAATGATTTAATCAAGAGAATTTCCCTCAAAACGCAAGGGAATCCAATAACTGGGGGGATTAGACCTAGGGTTTTATGAAACCCTAAACTAAATTTTTGATGAAATTTAGAAGCAACACTAGATTAATTTATGAGTTCGAGGCCGAAAGTAGAGAGCGAAACCCTTTCAATAGTTTAGAATCGAAGAAATTTACTATGAACTTGAGAGGATTTGAGAGAAAAGGGATTTTGGAGGCCGCGATTATGAGAACAAGGAAGCTTCATGTATGCTTTTCAGTGAACAATCTATTGATAGATTTTTAAATCTATCGATACATGCCAATTCATCTTCTAATTAATGTACAAATCTATTTATAGATATTGATATCTATCGATAGATTCTAAACCATCTATCGATAGATATTGTACTAGATTGTAAGCAGTGATAGATATATTGATATATCGATAGAGGCTATCACGTGGACGTCAAGTAACAATGTTTCACATTCCAACTCATGCAAAAGGGACAAAATTGAGTTTTTGATGAAGAAAAGGTCCAACAACATGATTATTGCATAATATTTTTATATTAGTCATGTCATAATTCCAAAATACCATTTTTATTTTTAATTATAATAAGTTTAAGCAAAAATAAATATTTATGAATTTTTAAATATTTTAATATTTTAATAAATATTTAAAAATATTATGTTTTTCTTTTAATGTTATTATTTATTATTTTAATTGCTTAAAATTAAAAAGTAAAATTTTATATTAAAAATTATAAATTTATTTAACTTATATGTTTTTTATACATAAGGGTAATTTTGTCAATTTACATTACATTCCTAGTAAAATGCTTACAAACCAACATTCCCTGCAATCATCGCTTTCCCTTATTATACCAAACGCTGCAAAGTTATATTTCTAGTAATCACATTCCGAACAAATCACATTTCCAACAATATACCAAGTGCAACCCAAATGTGAAGTCATAATTGCACTTCTTTTCATGTACATTTCACTCCATTTACATTTCATTTGCATTTCATTTACTTTCATTTACTTTCATTTTATTTGCATTCCACTTGAATTTAACATACATTTCTCTTATTTACGCTTAAATCTTTTAATTTTTTTTATTTCAATTAGGTCCTTTAACTATTTTTTTGACTTCAATTATCTTTCATTATTCTTCTTTTATTTATACAATTACAAAATATGCATTTTATATACTATGAATATATCACAATAATATTTATATATATATATACTATTATCATATTTAATCATAATTTTTTAATATATATGTATTATGATGCATCTCATATGTACATTTCTACCAATCGCACAAATCACAATCATTCTCAAAATTTGATAACAATCAATCTCAATTCACCTTCCCAGTGTCTTTCTCAAGCATGTTATTAAGGTATATGGGGTGTTACAATTTCCCGACAAGTGAGAGAACAATGGAATCGAAACTCTTTTATCACTAGAAGGTGTAAAATGCCTTGAAAAAAATCTACTGAAAAGGTAGTCCACCCTTGTTTTCTTGTTGAAGTAGCAGCCCTATATATGGAACTAAAACTCGCTTGCCTCCTCCATTATCGAATTATTTTGTTTTGTTTTGCTTTTCGGGGGCTCGATTAGAGGCATCTCTGCCGCCACTCCATTGCCATTCTTATTCCATCTGGTAATCCCGTCTTCCTATAAACCTTCTCTTTCAATACTCTTTTCAACCCATAAATGAGAAGAATTCGTTTTGCATGTCTTTCTGCTCTTAAATCTCCAAACTCCTTTCTCTGCCAAAATAGCCTGATTCCCACAGCTTTATTTAGGGTTGCTCGTTTTCCCATCAATCCCCTTTTGTGGTTGCCGTATTTTGCTTGAATACAAGAGCATCTGATTCCAGTTTCGGTGATGTGGCCAAGTTCTATGCGACTATTATGGATAACTCTAAAGCATATGACAATCTGGAGAAATCCCTTGACCAACTTGAGCTCCAATTGACTACTCCTTTTGGTTCTAGAGCTTCTCTAAAGGCTTTCTCTCAAAGAGAAGTTAGCATTCAGGTTTTTTACATGGGCAGCCAATCAACGTAATTATGCCCATCAACCTCAAGTTTATAATCAAATGATTGACATTTTGTCCATACTAAGTATAAGATTAAACAATTTCGAATCATTTGTGACATGTTTGATCATATGAAGAGGAGTAATAGGAATGCGATCCCTATTGAAGTTTTGCTCCTCATTTTGAGACAATATACTGAAATGCATGTGACTCATCTTCAGAAATTTGCTAAGAAGAAGAGGATAAGGGTGAAGACACAGCCAGAGATCAATGCCTTTAACTTGTTGTTGGATGCTTTGTGCAAGTGTAGTCTAATTGAAGATGTTGAGGTTCTGTTCAATAGGATGAAGACTAGGGTTAAACCAGATGCTAATTCTTACAATATATTATTTTTTGGGTGGTGCAGAGTTAGGAATCCAAAAAGAGGAATGAGGGTTCTGGAAGCAATGATCCAGATGGGTCATACTCTTGTTAACTTTACTTACAATACTGCTATTGACACCTTTTGCAAAGCAGGGATGGTTAATGAGGCAGTTGAACTTTTTGAGTTTATGAGAACAAAAGGGTCGACCATGTCGTCTCCCACTGCAAAAACTTATGGAATCATAACTGTGGCTTTAATCCATGACAACAGAATAGAGGAATGCTTTGAGCTTATAGGGCATATGATAAATGGTGGTTGCCTTCTTGACGTTTCAACATACAAAGAATTTATTGAAGGGATGTGTTCAGTAGGGAAGATTGAGGAAGCTTACAAGTTCTTGGAAGCTATGGGAAACAAAGGATACCCTCCTGATGTTGTTACTTACAATTGTTTTCTCAAGGTCCTTTGTGATAATATGAAGAGTGATGAAGCTCGAAGGCTTTATCAAAGAATGATTGATGTGTGTTGTGTGCCTAGTGTGCAAACCTATAATATGTTGATTTCAATGTTTTTTCAAATGGGTGATCTTGATGGGGTGTTTGAGACTTGGAAAGAGATGGATAATGGGGGTTGTGTACAAGACATTAAGACTTATTGCATCATGATTGATGGGCTTTTCAGTTGTAATAAAGTGGAAGATACTTGTTTTCTTTTGGAAGATGTTGTAAACAAGGGATTGAAATTGCCATACTTGAAGTTTGACTCCTTTTTTATGCAACTTTCAACAATTGGTAATCTCTAAGCCATCTAGAAACTTTATGACCATATGAGGAAGTTTTACAATCCTACTATGGCAAGATGATTTGCACTGAATCAAAAGCGAAAAAGTATGAGATTAAGAGGGAAGTAAGATATATGACAGCATTTTTGGAACTTTTTCTTTCATCTTAGCTCTAATCTCTAGAAGTGGCACATTACATTGGTAGTTGGGTACTGGTTAACTCTTTGGAAAGCTTTGAATGAAGAACAGCTAAGAGTTCACAAGACCAAAACGGTAGAAGGATGAGTTGACTCTAAATGTAGCATTGATACCATAAAGAGCTTCAAGCGAGCTCTAACCTTGGACCACAATGCGATTCCACATGGTTGTTCTCATGATCTTTTGGCTTGAGCCTTGTTTTTAATAAAAGTCTGAAGCCTTAACAACTGTTTTGGTAAATTACAAATATTTTATTGTTTAAAAAATAAATTGAAAACCTTATGAAATTGTTTGTAATTTGTTGTTTAAACTTGCCTCCATGTTACTCGCCTTTAGATATTTATGATAATGTCTGTTTACTCATTGGGATTACAAAATCTCACCTACCTCCTTTCCAAATATTTCAGGCCTGTGGTAGCTTGCAGATACCCAATTTTGTCGAGGATTCCAGTTGACCCCTCTATCACCCAGACAGTAGGTTACTATCACCAACACTTGGTGTATTTATGGGTCACTTGTCTTTGTAATTATTATTGTACATTATAACTTTGTAAATTATTATATGTATTAATTTATTTTACTTCTAAGTTACAAAAGATTACTTACACTTGTTTCTATAAATATTGTTTTATATAAAAATGCTATATTTTTGTCTTTTGATTTATTTGAGCTAGAAACGATTGAAAATTGTTTAAAACTTATATGTAAGCCTTGCGGGGTTCCGATTGGTATTCCGGGTAACGAGTATCAATCGGGACGTCGCGACGGTTGTCATGGGTATCGAGGGAGGTTCCGGGTCGTGACAATTTAGTTGGTATCAGAGCTTTCGGTTTAAAAGCTTTTGGCTTTGAAAGAAGTTTTTGATTTTTAAAGTTCTTAGATTTAAAGTTATTTTAAAATAATTTACAATGTCAGTGTGGCCTAGTTAAGATTAGTTAGTTGCATGTAGTTGCATATAGAGTCTTAAGTCGTCTAAACCAATTTCGTTCTTTTGTAGATCATTATGCTTCCATGACTTGAGCTACCACCTATCACTAGATCTACCGGTAGGAGAAGAGATCACCCCAGACAGAGTCAGCCGGATACCATATAAGAAGAGTCGGTTGCGTCTTCTTTTAGAGCAGTTTCTACTACTCAGTCTACCGATATTCCTGTACCTCCTCCACCACCTGTTGCTACTCCTAGCGTACTTGCCATGTCACCGAAGGCAGCTCAAGCATTAGTAACTTTTCTCGCTACTTTTACGGGCCAGGCTCAGGCTGATCCAGTTTCACCTGCTGTTTTCCCTGTAACAGCGCTCGTACCACCACCTCCTATTCCACCCCAAACATCGGATGTCTCCATTTTTAAGAAATTGAAGGAAGCTAGACAGTTAGGTTGCGTCTCATTTATTGGTGAGTTGGATGCGACCGCAGCTAGGGATTGGGTTATTCAAGTATCGGAGACACTAGCAGATATCAGATTAGATGATGAGATGAAATTGAAAGTGGCTACACGATTATTTGATAAGAGAGCCCGTACTTGGTGGAGTTCAGTAAAGTCTCACTCTCCTATACCGCTGACTTGGACGGATTTCCTTCGAGAGTTCGATGGTCAATACTACACCTATTTCCATCAGAAAGAGAAAAAGAGAGAATTTCTGAGTTTGAAACAAGAGAACATGACCATTGAGGAGTATGAAACTCGTTTTAACGAGCTGATGCTTTATGTACCTGAGTTGGTGAGATTGGAGCAAGACCAGGTAAACTACTTTGAGGAGGGACTCCGCAATGAGATACGAGAGTGTATGATAGTGACTGGTAAAGAGTCATATAAGGAAGTTATGCAGATGGCCTTACGGGCTGAGAAGCTCGCCACTGAGAATAGACGGATCCAAGCTGAGTTTGCAAAGAGAAGGAATCCGCCTATGTTCTCGAGTCAGTCTTCAAAGAGAGGTAGAGATTTAACATTTGCTGCAGAAAGTACTACCTCAGCGTCTATGGCATCCACTAGACCTTCATCTCAACAGTCACAGCCGAGATCTTCTAGATTTGATCGGCCAGTGAGAAGTAGTTAGGGGGGGACTTCAGGAAGATTGGACAGATGCCGTAATTGCGGAGGATTTCATGTTGGGTCATGTAAAAAACCTGTAACGTGTTTTCAACAAGGCCAACAGAGGCATATCAAGAGAGATTGTCCTCAATTAAGATGGGGTACAGTAACTACTTCTACTCCTCCGACTCATCTTAGTATACCGCGGAGAGACACTTCGGGATCACAATCCAGACAAGGCTCAGTGATATGGTCAGGCATGGGGAGTAATACCCCAGAGCAGCCATCTTCCAGACCACAGCCCCAGATTTCGACCAGGGTTTTTGTAGTGACTGAGGATGAAGCCCGGGTTCGACCTAGCACAGTGACAGGTACTATGATTGTGTTTGATAGAGATGCACATGTTTTGATAGATTCGGGCTCCGATAGATCATACATGAGCATATCATTTGCATCATTCTCAAATAGGAACCTATCACCATTAGAGGAAGAGATTGTAGTGCATACTCCTTTAGGCGAGCGGTTAGTAAGAAATACGTATTATAGAGACTGTGGTATTAAAGTTGGGGAAGAAGAATTTATAGGTGATTTAATCCCTTTGGAGATTCGGGACTTTGATTTGATCTTGGGTATGGATTGGTTGTCCACTCATCGAGCAAAGGTGGATTGTTTTAAGAAAGAAGTGATTCTCCAGAGTTTAGAGGGAGCAGAAGTTGTATTTACGGGGGAGCGTCGAATATTACCGTATTGTGTAATCTCGACCCTCAAAGCCTTGAAAGTGGTGCGAAAGGGATATCCGGCATATTTGGCTCACGTGATTGATATATCGAGGGAGGAACCTAAGTTAGAGAATGTCCCCGTAGTAAGTGAGTTCCTTGATGTATTTCCTGATGAATTACCGGGACTTCCTCCCGATCGTGAAGTCAAATTCACCATTGACTTATTTACGAGTACTGCCCCTATCTCTATTCCTCCATATAGAATGGCTCCGACAGAGTTGAAGGAGTTGAAAGTACAGTTGAAAGAGTTAGTGGACAAGGGTTTTATACGCCCTAGTACATCTCCGTGGGGAGCACCAGTTTTATTTGTGAAAAAGAAAGACGGTACACTTCGATTATGTATAGATTACCGACAGCTTAACAAAATGACCATTAAGAACAAGTATCCGTTGTCGAGGATTGATGATCTTTTCGATCAATTACAGGGAGCTACAGTGTTTTCTAAGGTTGATATGAAGTTTGGGTATCATCAGTTGAGGATTAAAGAACAGGATGTACCCAAGACAGCGTTCAGGACTCGGTACGATCATTATGAGTTCTTGGTCATGCCTTTTGGGTTAACTAACGCACCGGCAGCTTTTATGGATCTCATGAACAGGGTGTTCCACCCTTACTTGGACAAGTTTGTTATTATGTTCATTGATGACATCCTGGTTTACTCGAGAGATAATGATGAGCACGCTACCCACTTGCGTATAGTATTACAGACTTTACAGGAAAGATAGTTGTATGCAAAGTTTTCGAAATGTGAGTTTTGGTTACAGGAAGTGGTATTCTTGGGACACGTAGTATCGAGAGCTAGAATATATGTTGATCCCAAGAAGATAGAGGCAATTTTACAATGGGAGCAACCTAAGACGGTGACGGAGATTCGTAGTTTCCTCGGATTAATCGATTATTATCGAAAGTTTGTTCAGGGGTTTTCCTTAATAGCAGCTCCTTTGACCTGTCTAACTCGTAACGGAGTTAAGTTTAAGTGGGACGATGTGTGTGAAAGTCGATTTCAGGAGCTAAAGAACCAGTTAACCTCTGCTCCCATTTTAACACTTCCTATGAGTGGTAAGGGATTTGTAGTTTATATTGATGCTTCAAAGTTGGGGTTGGGGTGCGTACTGATGCAGGATGAAAAAGTTATGGCTTATGCTTCTAGACAGCTAAAGAGGCATGAAGCAAATTATCCTACCCATGATTTAGAGTTAGCAACAGTGGTGTTTGCTTTAAAAATTTGGAGGCATTACTTGTATGGTGAGCATTGTTGGATATTTACGGATCACAAGAGTTTAAAATATTTGCTCACTCAGAAGGAACTTAATTTGAGGCAAAGGCGATGGTTGGAGTTGATAAAAGATTATGACTTGGTGATAGACTATCATCCGGGAAAGGCGAACGTTGTAGCTGATGCCTTAAGTCGTAAGTCTTCATCGTCTTTAGTCGCACTTCAGAGTTGTTATTTGCCAGTATTATTAAAGATGAAATCTCTTGGGGTCCAGTTGAGAAATGGTGAGGATGGATCCTTATTGGCAAGCTTCATTGTGCGACCTTCATTACTTAATCAGATCAAGGACATTCAGAGGTCTGATGGTGAGTTAAGAAAAAAAATTCAAAAATTGACCGATGGTGGAGTCAGTGAGTTTAGATTCGGAGAGGATAACGTCTTGATGTTTAGAGACCAAGTTTGTGTTCCTGAGGGAAACCAGTTGAGACAGGCGATCATGGAAAAAGCCCATTCATCTACCTATGCATTACATCCCGGAAGCACCAAGATGTATAAGACTAACAGGGAGAATTATTGGTGGCCAGGTATGAAGCGAGACGTAGCAGAATTCGTAGCAAAGTGTCTCGTATGTCAACAAGTTAAGGCGGAGCATCAGAAGCTAGCAGGTATACTTTAGTCTTTACCTATTCCCGAGTGGAAATGGGAGCATGTAACTATGGATTTTGTTTTGGGACTGCCGCAGACACAAAGGGGAAAGGATGCTATCTGGGTGATCGTAGATCGGTTGACTAAGTTCGCTCACTTTTTAGCTGTCCATAGTACATACTCTATTGAGAAGCTGGCTCAGCTCTATATAGATAAGATTTTAAGGCTACATGGAGTTCCCATTTCTATAGTGTCAGACCGAGATCCTCAATTTTGGCCGAAATTTCAAGAAGCTCTCGGAACCAAATTGAAATTTAGCACTACTTTTCACCTACAAACGGATGGTCAGTTAGAGAGGACTATCCAGGCTATGGAGGATATGTTGAGGGCTTGTGTCATGGATTTTCTTGGAAGTTGGGATAGACACTTGCCATTAGTGGAATTTGCTTACAACAACAGCTTCTAGTCTAGCATTGGTATGGCACCGTACGAAGCTTTATATGGAAGGAAATGTCATGCTCCACTTTGTTGGGATAAAGTGGGTGAAAGAAAGTTAGTTAATGTGGAATTGATTGATCTAACTAATGACAAGATCAAGGTTATACGAGAGAGGCTAAAGGTAGCCCAAGATAGGCAGAAGAGCTATGCAGATAAACGGAGAAAAGATTTGGAGTTTGAGATCGATGATAAAGTTTTTCTTAAGGTTTCTCCTTGGAAATGTGTGATTCGATTTGCGAAGAGGGGAAAACTTAACCCGAGGTATATTAGACCATTCTGAATCATTGAGAGAATTGGACCAGTGGCTTATCAGTTAGAATTACCTTCAGAGTTAGATCGGATCCACAACGTTTTCCATGTCTCCATGCTTAAGAAATATGTACCAGATCCCTCTCACATTCTCGAAGCACCTCCGATCGAGTTGCATGACGATTTGAAGTTCTAGGTGCAACCTGTAAGTATCTTGGATCGAAAGGATCGAGTATTGAGGAACAAGAGTATTTCAATGGTCAAAGTGTTGTGGAAAAGTGCTCGAATAGAGGAAATGACATGGGAAGTATCAAATGAGGAACCAATACCCGCATCTATTTCTCGAATCTGGTAAGTGAAATTTTAAGGTCAAAATTTTATTTTAAGGGGGGTAGAATTGTAAAACCCGACCCTATAAACACATGTCATGACATACATGCACTGAGTAGCATGTTATTACGCTAGGAAAGTTCCTAAGAATAGATAAAACCCGGTATTGTACCTAACGATACACTTGAATTGATTTAACCTCGAACTAGTTCAAATAGGAATCGTAAGATGAAATTTAATATTTTACAGTCCAGGAATGACTAAAAATGATTGTTCGGAGTTCGAGGGTTCATTTGTGAAAAAATTGAAAATTTTGATGTTTAGGGGCAAAATCGTCATTTTGCCACCTAAGATAATAATTTGATCATGGAGTGAAATTTTTTACCAAGATTAACTATTTGGAGTATAATTTAATGATAGGAAGTAAAAATTTTCAATTTCGACAATTTTCGGAACACAGGGGCAAAACAATAATTTGGTCGTCCCAGGGTAAAAACCGTAATTTTCACCACCCAAAACTTGTTAAAATTATAGGATTTATTTATTTTTGGTATGAATAACTATGGTATTTCAAGTGGTGAAAAATAGAAATTTAACGGATGAAATTTTAAAAACGGGCCAATGGGAAAGTGACACATGGCACTTTTTAATAATTTAATATTATTTTAATGAAAAGTCAGCCCATTTAAATCCCATATTAAGTGATGGCCGGCCATAAGGAGAGAACAAGAGAGAAAATAGAGAGGAAAGGAAGAAAAGAGAAAAACCAAAGGAAAACTAGAAAATTCAAAGGGGAAATCGCGTTTTTTATCTATTTACGTGTCTAACGGTAAGATTTTTCGACTTTAGCTTGATTTCTACCTTTCCTATGCCTCTATTTCTATTTAGCATGCTTGAGGAGAGAGATCAAAAAGTGAAACCAAGGGCTGGCCGAAATTCAAGGGGGAGGATTTTGGAATTTTTAGGTTTTGATTCTTAGTTAAATTGGTAGTTTTAGTTAGTTAAATGTGTATAGAAATCAAATTGGGCAAGAAAGCATGAAATTTTCACAATACCCACCCTTGGCTGAATGTTCAATGATGTACAATGATGATGAACTGATTTTTATTCTAAGAGAAATGAAGAGAAAATGATGAAAAATGGTTAAATGTGATAGAAAAACAAAGTGGAAGATTTACCAAATTAATGTCCCATTTTTAGCCAAATTTTCCAAGGAGGAAAGTGAGCTGATTTTGGTGATTTTAGTGAGTTATTGGCTGATATTTAATGGTTAGAAATGTTGGAGAGAAAATGGGACAATTTAGAGCTAAAATGGAGCGCGTTAGCAATTTATCGGGTAAAATGCTAAAAATAGGTTAATACCACGTTTAAGCCGTTTTAGGCTATTGCACTTCATACCATGCATTAGTATAGGATTTAAGTCAATTACATAGTGATTCAGCATCAATGTGGTAAATTGTGAAATTTTTGTAATGTGTCTAGGAGGAGAGCTTTCCAGTAAAGGCAAGGAAGTCGTAGCCCAACGAACAGTGATCGGTGCACCTAAAAAGCAATTAGTTTGTACAAACGGTGAGTAAACCTATTATTATTGTAAATTATCTAGAGTTTATTTTTAAATGCTCTTCATGGATTTTATGAAATGAAAATGAGATTAAAATGGGATTTTTGATGTTTTAGAAATAAATGTGACAAATAAAAATATATTGTGTTGATTATGAAATTGAGTAATTTGAGGCTACCAATTATTTTGAAATATATATTTTCCTATGAATGACTTATGATATATGAGTATATGTGGCTATATGTTATAATTGCATTAGAAATTTATGTAAGCTGTCTTTTACTGTGCAAGTTGGGTAAATAAATAAAAACCACATTATACTGTCGAAATTTTATTAAAATTGGTGGGTTTAGTCACTACAGTGATGAGTTTCCATGGACTGCCTATTAGAGGGGCACGGTAAACCCGGTTATATAGTTACTCCGATAGTAGAGGCGAGGAAGGTAACTCCAGGGGTAGTATTAGAGCTCACTTCACGTCGAGCCCCCACGTGAATGTGTAACTCGGCCAACGCCAAGGAACGGCTTGTTTTAAAAATAAAAATGTATTTCACATGTAAATATCTTAACAACCTTGGCGGACTCGGTTAGATGCCTCGGCCAAGATATCCCCGAGGATTAGTTTTGGCTTGAGCCTTGTTTTTAATAAAAGTTTGAAGCCTTAACAACTGTTTTGGTAAATTACAAATATTTTATGGTTTAAGAAATAAATTAAAAACCTTATGAAATGGTTTGTAATTTGTTATTTAAACTTGCCTCCATGTTACTCGCCTTTAGATATTTATGATAATGTCTGTTTACTCATTGGGATTACGAAATCTCACCCACCTCCTTTCCAAATATTTCAGGCCTGTGGTAGCTTGTAGATACCTTATTTTGTCGAGGATTCCAGTTGACCCCTCTATCACTCAGACAGTAGGTTACTATCACCAACACTTGGTGTATTTATGAGCTACTTGTCATTGTAATTATTATTATACATTATAACTTTGTAAATTATTGTATGTATCAATTAATTACTTCTAAGTTACAAAAGATTACTTACACGTGTTTCTATAAATATTGTTTTATATAAAAATGCTATATTTTTGTCTTTTGATTTATTTGAGCTAGAAACGACTAGAAATTGTTTAAAACTGATATGTAAGCTTTGCGGGGTTTCGATTGGTATTCCGGGTAATGAGTATCAATCGGGACATCGCGACGGTTGTCATGGGCCCGAGGGAGGTTCTGGGTCGTGACAGAAGACTTGACTTCCAGCGGAGGGACTCGGATGAATGTACAGCTACTAAATACCGAGACACCTATCAAAAGATGATACAAGTCTACAAGGACACCTTGTCCTATTTACCGGCTGCCTCGAGATCTGAAAACATGAAGTTGAAAACGGTTAGTATAAACCCAGAAAACGGTTAGTATAAACCCAGTGAGTGAACAAGGAAGGGAACAAGCAATAACAAGGGAGAATTTAAAATCATGATGCACTTGTTTCAAAACAATGCAATTTAGTTCCATTCATATTAAAAACCCCTCATCAAGCCCTTAAATGATTAATCATTTGAAAATCATGAACCCATACATAACGAACCATTTGAAGAATGAAAGCTTCAATGATACGCAAGCAAGTCAAATACGACAACGAATCTTCGCTGTAGCGAAAAGGCATTCTCGCTGCAACGACGTTAAGATTAAGCTATTAGCTGAACGAGGGTTTCTCAACTGGCCGAAGATTTCTCACTAAACCCCTTCATTTTAAACTTAACTCATTTAGTCCTTAATGTTGGAAGTCCATGCTCAGATACGGTAGTAAAGAAGTGAAAAATAGGGTAGCAATTGGACAAGATAGGAGACAAAAAAGAAAGTTTTTCGCTATAGCGAGATTAACCCAAAAACAGAAAGTTTCTTGCTGTAGTGAAATTGTAACCCAGAAATAGAAAGTTTCTTGCTGCAACGAAATTGTAACCCAGAAACAGAAAGTTTCTCGCTGCAGCGAAATTATAATCCAGAAACAAAAAGTTTCTCGCTGCAGCG
>NC_030852.1:20342081-20417064 GCF_000208745.1 Theobroma cacao
TTCTAGTCAAAAGGGCTCAAAGGTATGAAAACTAGAGATAGAGAGAGAAAATCATGCAAGCTCCATATCAAGCTTCCATGGAGGTTGGAAGTAACATGAAAAAGAAGAAGAAGAAGAAGACAAGCTATTGGAAAAATGGGAGAAGAAGCTGCTGGAAGAAAGTATTTATAGCCAATCTTATCCATTCCACTTAAATTACCAAAATGCCCCTCCACCAATTAACTTACTCTCTTCCAACTCTTTATGAAATCTTTTTACTCCTTTGACACTGGGACAAGGTCCATAATAGTCTAGACGTACTCAGGTTCATGAAAACTTAAAATTTTAACCCGAGATGAAAAATGACCATTTTACCCCTATCATGAAAATCATCAAAATTTTGGTTTCCTTTCCATTTTACCCCTAATTTCACCATCCATTTATGCCTTAGGCCTACTTAGGCCATAATATTGTTTAAAAATCTTACTTTTATGGGCTTACTAAGGAAATAACGGAATTACCCCTAATCAGGGATATCGTGTATACTTCCCTTTACGAGTCTATAAAGGTCAAGGTCTCACATTCTCCCCCACTTAAAGAAATTCGATCTCCGAATTTAAATTCAACTATAAGATAACGTACCTCTAAGTATCAAAGAGGTGTGAATATTTGGTTTGTATTTCCTCCTCGGCTTCCCACATTACCTCTTCACTGGTGCGGTTTCGCCTCAACACTTTTACTGAGGCTACATTCTTTGAACGGAGCTTTTTGACTTGCCGATCGAGGATAGCTATCGGTTGCTCCTCATAGGTCAAATCATCTTTTAGTTGGATGGTCTCATACCGTATTACATGAGAGGGATTCGGGTTGTACTTCCTAAGCATAGACACATGAAACACGGGGTGAATATTTGAGAGGTCTGGTGGTGGCGCCAAACGATAAGCTATCGCTCTAACCCTTTCTAAGATCTCGAAGGGTCCTATATACTGAGGGCTTAATTTTCCTTTCTTTCCAAACCTCATTACCCCTTTAGTTGGTGAGACCTTAAAAAATACATGATCTCCTACTTGGAACTCCAAGTCTCTCGTCGGTTATCAGCATATGATTTATGTCTACTCTGTGCTATTGACATCCGCTGTCGAATCATGCGTATTTTCTCGGTTGCATCCTGCACCAACTCAGGCCTTAAAAGTTTCCTTTCTCCCACCTCTAGCCATCAAATAGGTGATCTACACCTCCGTCCATATAATGCCTCAAATGGTGCCATTTGGATGCTAGCTTGGAAACTGTTGTTGTAGGCAAATTCCACTAAGGGCAGATATTGATCCCACCTGACCCCAAGGTCTATCACACAAGCCCTCAACATATCTTCCAACGTTTGTATTGTCCGTTCAGACTATCCATCAGTCTGTGGGTGGAAAGTTGTGCTGAAATCCAACTTAGTGCCCAATGCTTCTTGCAACTTTCCCCAGAACCTACTAGTGAACTGAGCTCCTCTGTCAGATACTATAGAAATGGGGATATCATGCAGTCATACTATCTCATCCACATAAACTCAAGTGTATTGGGCAGCCCCATAAGTAGTCTTAATTGGAAGAAAATGGGCTAACTTCGTTAACCGATCTACTATGATCCAAATCGAGTCGTAGCCCCCACTAGTTCGAGGCAAACCCGTTACAAAGTTCATGGCAATATGCTCCCACTTCCACTCGAGTACTGGTAATGGCTGTAGTAGTCCCGCGGGCCTTTGATGCTCAGCCTTAACTTGCTAACAAACTAAGCATTTGGAGATGAACTTAGCTACATCTCTTTTAAGTCCTTCCCACTAATACACCTCATTCAAATCTTGATACATCTTTGTAGCCCCTGGATGTACCACATAAGCTGCCATGTGAGCTTCCTCAAATATTTCTCTCCTCAACCCGTCACCATCAAGCACATAAAGTCTGGTTCCATACCTTAACACTCCATTTGTGCCTTTGGTAAACATTTTTCCTTTCCTTCCCTGAGGATCTTCTAAGGTCTTAGCTACGAAATCATCTTTACTTTGTGCTTCTTTGATCTGGTCTATTAAAATAGGCCTCACTCTAAAATTTGCTAGCAATGCATTTGCCTATGAAACATCCAAATGCACTCTCATGTCTCCCAAGCTATGGATCTCCTTAATCAAGGATCTCCTATCTGTAGAAATATGTGCCAGACTTCCCATCAATTTTTGACTCAAAGCATCTGCCACTACATTGGCCTTACCGGGATGGTAAAGAATAGTACAACCATAATCCTTTAGCAACTCCATCCATCTACGTTGCCGTAAGTTAAGATCCTTCTGCTGAAATATATACTTCAAACTTTTGTGGTCCGTATATATCTCGCAAGTCTCACCATACAAGTAATGCCTCCAAATCTTTAAGGCAAACACGATCGCTGCCATTTCCAAATCGTGTGCGGAGTAATTCTGCTCATGCCTTTTAAGTTGCCTGGATGCATACGCAATCACCTTCCCTTGCTGCATCAATGCACCCCCTAAACCAACCCGCGATGCATCACAAAATACCATATAACCCCCTGTGCCTTGAGGTAGGCTTAACACTGGAGCTGTGGTGAGACATGCCTTAAGCTTCTCAAAGTTATCCTCACAAGCATCAGACCACTCAAATTTTGTATCCTTACGTGTCAGCTTAGTCAGAGGGGTGACTATTTTGGAGAAGTCCTTCACAAAGCGACGATAATAGCCAACCAAACCCACAAAGCTTCTAATCTCCATAACTGATGTTGGCCTTGACCATTTTTCCACTGCCTCAGCTTTCTTTGGATCAACTTGTACCCCATCCTTAGATACCACATGCCCCAAGAATGCAACGTTTTCAAGCCAAAACTCACACTTGGAGAACTTGGCATATAATCGATGTTCTCTCAAAATTTGGAGCACTATCTTAAGATGCTGCTCATACTCCTCCCTACTCCTCGAGTAGATCAAGATATCATTAATAAACACTACCACGAATTTGTCCAAATAAGGCTTGAACACTCGGTTCATCAAATCCATAAAGGTTACAGGAGCATTCGTGAGCCCAAATGACATCACCAAGAATTCATAGTGCCCATACCTTGTTCGAAATGCAGTCTTGGGTATATCTTCATTCCGGATCCTCAATTGATGGTACCCAGATCACAAATCTATCTTATAGAAACATTGTGCTCCTTATAGTTGATCAAATAAATCATCAATTCTTGGGAGAGGATACTTATTCTTCTCTGTCACTTTATTAAGCTGTCAATAGTCAACGCATAGCCTAAGTGACCCATCTTTCTTCTTCACAAATAACACCGGTGCTCCCCATGGGGATACACTAGGACGGATGAAACCTTTATCCAACAAATCTTCTAATTGATCCTTAAGTTCTTTAAGCTCTGCAGGTGCCATTCTATATGGGGTTATGGATATAGGTCTAGTGTCGGGAATCAAATCTATGCAAAACTCAATCTCCCGTTCAGGAGGCAAACCTGAAAGCTCTTCAGGAAATACATCGACGAACTCCTTCAGCACCGACACTTGACTTACATCTCCAACCTTCGCTTGAGTATCCTTTACAAAAGCCAAGTAACCTATACAACCCTGTCGTAATAATCTTCTAGCAGCTATAGCCGATATCAAATTGGTTGGAGCGTCACTCCTATCCCCCTGAATACTAAATGATGGTTCACCAGGGAAATCAAATCTAACCAATTTATGATAGCAGTCCACACTGGCATGGTATGGTGATAACCAATCCATCCCCAAGATCACATCAAAGTCTAAGGTGTCTAGCACCACTAGGTTCACCGAAGTGTCTTTGTCTTTGACTCGCACTACACAGGACTCATATTCCCATTCGACCACAAATACCTCCTTTGAAGGAGTAGACATCACTAATTGTTCCTCTCTTCTAACATGATCTCTACCCAAACGAGATGCAAAACATGGAGAGATAAAAGAGTGGGTAGCACCAGGATCAAATAAGACTCGAGCATTCATATTACAAACCGAGAGTATACTTGAGACCACTGCATTAGATGTTTGGGCCTCCTACTATGTTAAAGCAAATACCCTTGCTTGGCCCCTACCGACAGAACTTTGACGTCCGGATCTCGATGGCCTACCTTGAGAGGAAGTACCAGCACCTCTACCTTTGGATCCACTAGCCTCTCGACCTGATGGAGTAACAACAAAAGGAGCAGATGAAACTAGTTGGGTAGAGCCACGAGTAGAATCTGGTGATTGATGTGCCATCGGACAATCCCTCCTAATATGCCCAGATTGATCGCACTCGTAACAAGTTCTTGTAGTAAGGAAGCATCGTCCACTATGTCGTCTCCCACAAGTATCACAAGAGCGAGTGACTTGACTACTTTATCTAGAATTTTGCTGTCTCTTAGAACTGAAAGTTCTTTGTCCCACCCCAACATTAGCACCAGGCGAGTCACTCCCCCTCTATGGCAATCGTGAGTCCTTTTGTGGACCCTAACGGCTAGAAAATGAACCACCATTGCTGAAATCTCTACGGCATTGGTAACCCTCTATCTTGGCCTTCTTTGCTCTATCCCTCGCAGCTCTACTCTCACTAGTCCTCATCTCAATGCGCTGAGCACGATCCACTGCTGCACAATAGGTAGTGAAATCTCGGGATGCCACAACCCTAAATAATGGCTCCACTAGCCCATCCACAAACCTCAGAATCTTTATATCCTCAGTAGAAATGAGATAGGGTGCATAGCGAGCTAAGTGTGTGAACTTGATGTCATACTCGAACACCGTCATGCTCGAAGTCTGTACCAAAGTCTCAAACTCTCTAGCTCTAGCATTACGTACACTGAGTGGTAAGAATCGATCTAAGAAGGCTACACTGAACTCACTCGAAACCAACGGTGCTGTATCGGTCGGTATGCCTCTACATAAAGAGCTATACCACTCCTATGCCACATCCTCTAATTAGAAGGCGGCTAACTCAACTGAGTGAACACTGGAACATCCCAAAGCTTTACAAATTTTCTCCATATTATCCAAGAAAACCTGGGGTTTCTCCGATGCATCAGACCCTGAAAATGATGGAGGCTTAAGCTTGAGAAAATCAGGAAGAGAAATATCTAAAAATCCCTTCTAAACCTCATGATGTTGGCGATCAACCTGTCCTTGGGAGCTAGGGGATTCTTGCACTGTAGGTCTCCCCTCTACTACCCTTTGTATATCCTCCATACGGGTCGCCATCATCTCTACAACCCGATTAACTCCCTGTAGGCTTGCCGTCAAATCCTCGATGGTAATACCCCTAGCTAGGTGTCTATCTACACCACTTAAGGACTATCCCTCCTCTCGCCTACTCACAGGTGTATCCGCCCTCACCGACCTAGTGGCCCTGCCACGTCTACCTAGGCCCCTAAGGGTAGATGCCCGTGGCCTATCTGTCAACTCGGTAGGAGCATCTTACTCCCCCATCCGTCTTGAGGCGGCTCGTGTCTTAGGCGGTATTCTTACCTAGACAAAAGCAAACACCTGTTATTAAACACATTTCATAATCATACTTAAGGAAAAAGGTGGTTTCTAAGATAGGGAATCTATGCGGTCACTTGGTTGTTAAATGTGTCGCGGTTCACACTTCACAACCAAAATTCTCACATAAAGACCCGACTCTCCGCTGGACCAACAAAAGGAAGTCCTAGGACCTAGACAAACCTAGAGCTCTGATACCAACTTTGTCACGATCCAAATTCTGAGCCATGACCGGCGCATGGGCCCAATGGACATAATCCACTAAGCCTAAGCAAGCCTATCAATCTGACATGTTCATCATTCCATCATAAACTACTAAGTCACATTTCATAACTCAGGATCAAAGTAATATTAAACAATGCTAACTCATACTGGCATACCAATTAAGTGTACATTGCCTACAACATGTATCTCAATAATTTACATCAAGTTTGTCTATACATCTCAAAAAGAAGACTTGACTTCCAGCAGAGGGACTCGGACGTATGTACAGCTACTGAATGCCGAGACACCTACCAAAAGATGGATACAAGTCTACAAGGACACCTTGTCCTAGTTACCGACTGCCTCGAGATCTGAAAACATGAAGTTGAAAATGGTGAGTATAAACCCAGTGAGTGAACAAGGAAAGGAACAAGCAACAAAAAGGGAGAATTTAAAATCATGATGCACTTGTTTCAAAACAATGCAATTTAGTTCCATTCATATTAAAAACCCCTCATCAAGCCCTTAAATAATTAATCATTTGAAAATCATGAACCCATACATAACAAACCATTTGAAGAATGAAAGCTTCAATGATACGCAAACAAGTCAAACACGACAACAAGCTACAGCAAGAATGCATTTCCGCTGCAACGACGTTGGGATTAAGTTATTAGCCGAACAAGGGTTTCTCACTAAACCTCCTCATTTTAAACTTAACTCATCTAGTCCTTAATGTTGGAAGTCCATGCTCCGATATGGTAGCAAAGAAGTGAAAAATAGGGCAGCAATTGGACAAGATAGGAGACAAAAACAGAAGGTTTTTCGCTGCAGTGAAATTGTGACCCAAAAACAGAATGTTTCTTGCTGCTGCGAAATTGTAACCCAGAAATAGAAAGTTTCTCGCTGCAGCAAGAATGAATTTCGCTACAGCGAGAAGCTACTGTGTCATTCTCGCTACAACGAAAATGCATCCTAGTTGCAGTGAGTTTTCGGCCAGCCTACCCCTCCAAAACCCGAGGGTTTCTCACTACAACGAGAATGATTTTTGTTGTAGCGAGAAACAGGGCACCAATGCAAAATTTGCCTTCTTCCAAAGGAAAAACCACCTTGCTGAAATGTCCAAACCAACATGAAACACATAACAATTTCCCAAGGTTTAACATGTCAAGTTTCACATGCATTACAACCATAAACCATTATCCATTAATTTCCTATAACACACATATTTACATATGTATATATGTATACTTATATACCCATCATCATCATACACACCATCTCATCATCATCATCACCAGCTCATGCGCACTCCCTACTCGCACATAACCAGGTCATCCTCGGCTTATGCGCACTCCTTACTCGCACATAGCCGAGTCAATATAATTACACAACACTATATTCAAACATATATGTATATCAACATAATGCAGTTGCATAGAAATCCATAATAATCACATATCATAACATAAACCATTTTTCAAGAGCTTGTTCCCAAGGCATTCATTTTTTAGAAAAGTTGTATAAAATCATTCAAACACTTGTACAAAACAGTCATATTCCCAAAACAATTTTGATAGGTAGTCCACTCACTGATTTATTGTTGAGCCTTTAGTTGACTCTAATTCCCCTAATGATCCAATTGGAAGGATGGGACTTCATTAGAACCTAGGATCACATTAGCATAAGTAATAGATCAATTCACACACTATGAACCCTAAAAGCTATCTCTTAGCTAGCTTTCAATTGCCACATTAAATGGCTATCTATGTTCACTATCTTAATCACTAAAAAGTAATGAACATACTCAACAATAAAACAGCTCATACTCCCAATTACCAGCCATTATTCATAGCTAAAAACCAAGCTTAATTCATCACTTACCCTAGGGCTCCTTTGTAGTCGAATTCTCTTCCAATAGCTTCCAAATCAATGGGGTAACTCTCTCTCTCTCTCTCTCTTTCTCTCTCTCTCTCTCTCTCTAGAATGCCCAACTAGTGAGAGAAAGTATGAAAATAAGATTTTTCAAGGGTTTTAAGGAGAGAAAGTGGAAGAATACAAGGATTCTAGTCAAAAGGGCTCAAAGGTATGAAAACTAGAGCTAGAGAGAGAAAATCATGCAAGCTCCATATCAAGCTTCCATGGAGGTTGGAAGTAACGTGAAAAAGAAGAAGAAGAAGAAGACAAGCTGCTAAAAAAATGGGAGAAGAAGCTGCTAGAAGAAAATATTTATAGCCAATCTTATGTATTCCACTTAAATTACCAAAATGCCCCTCCACTAATTAACTTACTCTCTTCCAACCCTTTATGAAATCTTTTTACTCCTTTGACACTGGGACAAGGTCCATAATGTTCTAGAAATACTCGGGTTCATGAAAACTTAAAATTTTAACCCGAGGTGAAAAATGACCATTTTGCCCCTATCGTGAAAATCATCAAAATTTTAGTTTCCTTTCCATTTTATCCCTAATTTCACCATCCATTTATGCCTTAGGCCTACTTAGGTCATAATATTGTTTAAAAATCTTACTTTTATGGGCTTACTAAGGAAATGACGAAATTACCCCTAATCAGGGATATCGCGTATACTTCCCTTTACGAGTCTATAAAGGTCAAGGTCTCACAGTACCCATATCGACAACCACCGATCTAAACAGAGAAGTCCAAGGGAGAATAGGATATGAAGAAGGTGAAAGGAAGAATGTAGAAAAAAAGGAAAGGAAAAAGGCAAAAAAGGGTCATTACTTTTTTTTTTCTTTCATGTTATTTGCAATTGATGTATACGATTATTTTTTATTTCTTCCCTTTTTCCTTCTAACATTTCAATCGTATGATGAAATTTGATATATTAAATTTATAGTTAGTTCCTTTATTCTGATTTTTTGTCTCAAAGCTCAATTTAAGGTCTTAATTTTTTGGATCTTGGTGATAGTATATGTGTACCTTGGAAATCAATGACTTGGTTGTACTGAGATATTTTGTATTTAATATTTAAATTTAATTCAAAGGTTTTTTTTCGTAAGACTTGTATATATATGAATATTTGATAGATTAAAGATTTCAATGTTTGCATCTAAGCATTTAACTCATGGGTTGGTGCATGATTTTCTTGCTTAAAAGAGTACGATTCGAATTTCCTTTCTTCCAATTCAAAAAAAAAAACCTTTAATTTTTTTTTAATGTGAATGAAATATTAAAACCAATTACATCAATCTAGGCCAAGAAACACTTAGAAAATTTGCAAATAAAATTGTGCTAATACTCTTAAGAGGAGTAAGAGGAGAATCATAAATGTGCAACTCCAAAAGTAGGTTTTCATGATGAGTGACTAGCCAATTTGCATACTAATTCACTTCACGATGAACTTGAGATATAGTACAATCCCATGGTTGTCGAAGCAACTTCTGATACACTTAAGCAGATGCGTATGCGGATTTAAGTTTGAACTCTAACTTGATAATTTTTGGATTGCTAGTAAAGAGTCTGACCCCACTTGAACTTTTTTGTTAACGATGTCAACGGGTAGAGTACTCACTAATTTTGAGACACTCAAAACCGAACCCAATTAATAAATGGGTTACTTGAACCCTACAACTATTCAAATACTTTTTAAATTTACTACCCTAACGTCGAACCCTAATACATACTCACTACTCGATTATTATCCAAACCCGTTTAAAAACCCAATTATGTAAAAAATTATTAAAATGGTCTTCATGGGTACCCAATTACCATAACCCAAATTCACACCCATATCCATATACAATAATATTTTCCATCCATATTTTATATAATTCACTAATAATTAATTTATAAAAGCACACAAACAATAAAATTTAAATTTAAATAATCAAAAACAATATCTCAAATATCAACATAAATAACTAAAAACAAATATTCAAATAACAACTTAAATAACATCACAAGTTTAATTAACTATATGGGTTTGTCATTAATTTCATGAAATTAAAAAAAATAGTTAAGTTCTAAAACAATTCTAATTTCACAAGTATATATATATTATAATAACTTTATAAGTTATAATTTTTGTAATGTTAACACAAAATAAAGAGTAAATATACTAAAATTATATATAATAGTAATTATATTCCTTATAAATTAACACAATATTCATATCTAAGTTTGAACTCTAGCTTGATAATTTTTGGATTGTCAGCAAGGAGTCTGAGTCCACTTGAACTTTTCTATTAGGGATGTTAACGGGTAGGGTATCCACTAATTTTGAGGTATTTGAAACTGAACCCAATTAATAAATGGGATACCCAAGCCCTACAACTACCCAATTTTTTTTAAATTTACTACTCTAACCGCAAACCCTAATACATACTTATTACTCAATAATTACCCGAATCCATTTAAAAATCTTATTATGAAAAAAATTATTAAAATGCTCTTAATGGGTAACCAATTACTCGAACCAATACAATAATACTTTTCATCCATATTCCATATAATTCACTAATAATTAAATTAATAAAAGCACACAAATAATAAATTTTAAATTTAAATAATCAAAAACAATATCTCAAATATCAACTTAAATAATTAAAAACAAATATCCAAATAACAACTTAAACAATATTATAAGTTTACAACAAGGCAACAACATTACAAGTTTAATTAACTATATGAGTTTGTTTTTAATTTCATGAAATTAAAAAAAATAGCTAGGTTCCAAAAAATTCTAATCTCACAAGTATATATATTATAAGTTTATAGAAATAAATGTATATATATTGTTGACCTAATTATCTTTTATATTTTCAAATGACAAAAAGAAATGATCAAAATTTTCACCTAACCTCTATAGTGTCATGTATCGATACATATTTAAGTAGATTACAGAGATCCTTGCAAGTAAGTTCAAATATATGGATATATAAATAAATGTATCAATACAACTCGACAGGAATTCAAAACAAAAGGCAATGTATCGATACATTCACATGTGCATCGATACAATATAACTATTGGAGTCTTGGATAAAAATAAGAACAACTATTTTCACATTAAATTCTCTCCCAACTACCCTTGAGGCTTTGGCAATTATAAGTACAAGCTTCTTCAGCATTTATGAAGGTTAGAAGACTTGAAAACACAACTTAAGATAGGAGAATTAGCCAAAATACATTCAAAACCTATTGTACTTTTCTTAAATACAAAAAGTCTTCTAGTTAAGCATTTATTAGGCTTCCATTTTTTCTTTTAAGTATTGTACCAAATTCTTCACTCAATCTTTAAGAGACACTTTTGTTGTACCTACATTTCTCTCATTGTATTTGCTTAAATGGTTATACCTTAACCAATAAAAAAGGTAAAGTGGTTGTGTTTTAACCATTAAAAAGCATTGTATTGTATAGTTATGCTTGATCCACAAAAGGCATTGTATTGAGCTTTTTAATTGAATAATGAATTTTAATCTTCTTAGTGAATCTAAAGGAGAAGACGTAGGCAAAAAAGCTAAACATCTATAAAACACTTGTGTTAATTTCTCTACTATTCATTTTACTTGAAAATTCAATTCTCTTTCATTGATCTAAAAGCCAATTAGTTTGTATTCTTTTTAAACTCAGCTTTTGAATTAAAGAAAAGATTTTTTCAAAAAGGAAAATAGTTTTTTTTTTTAATTTCTTAAAATAGTCCAATTCACCACCTCTTGGGCCTAATCATATTGAACTAATTAACCTAACATATATTATAATTAATAATTTTATAAGTTATAAATTTTGTAATGTTAACACAAAATAAAAAGTAAATATACTAAAAGTATATATATGATAGTAATTATATTTCTTATAAATTAACACAATATATAAAGTATATATATTAAAAGATATTACAAGTTAATTAATAATTATAGTTTCATGAATGAATTTAATTAACAATAGGGGTTTGTCGTTAATTACATGAAATTAAAAAAAGAATAATTAGGTTCCAAAACTATTCTAATCTCACAACTTCTCTTTAAGTATATATANTAAATATATATATATATTATATTTAATAATTTTACAAGTTATAATTTTTGTAATGTTTATATATTTATGTTTAAAGTATATATATATACTAAAAGTGTTAGTATATATATAATATGGTAATTATATTTCTTATAAATGAACTTAATGAATATAATGTTTATATATTTAAAAACATTTCAAGTTAGTTAATAATCATAGTTTCATGAATTTATTTAATTAATAATATGGGTTTACCTTTAATTACGTGAAATTAAAAAAAAAACATAATTGTGTTTTGGGGTACGGGGGGTTCCCAAGAGTTGATACCTGAACCAGACACAGGTAGTGAAATTACCAATCGAAGTCGTCCCAAACTCGATTATAGAGTACTTTAACCCTACATAACCTAGTCAGGTATCTTGTTACAGGGTATCCACTGCCATCCCTATTTTATGTAGCCTTCATCTCGACATAACTTGAGTCCTCAGTATAAAACCCATAATTATGATATTAAGGCAAAAGAGACACCAACTTTATATGTGAATCCGAATATCAAATTACCATTTTCGTCTCTAAGTAGTCCTCCCAATGCTATTAGACCCAATTGACCTCTAACGCTTCCATCCGTATTTAGTTTTACAAAGGAATGCTTTGGTAGTTTCCAAGCTATTAGTATTTCTTTCTTCATATTCTCTTCTTAGGTTATCCCAAACCTCTTTTGATTTGGTCCATATTTGTTGCCATGCATTTTTGCGCTAAATAAAAAAAGTATTAAACACTGATAGATTTCTCCAATACCATAGCATCCATGTAGTGTATGCAAAAATAATCTCCCATGGAATTCCATCCAACTTTATTTTACTCATCATATTTTCTAGCACCCACTTATGCAAATCAAGATTGAAGAAATTACCAGTGATTGTCATTGGAATAATCTGAAGCCATAGACCCTCGTTGTGATTGTAATCTCTGACTGCATGAAGCAAAGATTCCTCTTGATTACCACAATGAAAGCACGATGTCAGGATTCCCAAGTTTTTCCTAGATAACCAAGTTGCAGTTGGCAAAGAGTGATGTAGTAATCTTTAAAGTAATAAATGCACTTTCCTAGAATTGGTGAACTTCCAGATGTGTTGCTAGTGATTCTCTTTCAAATGTTGGTTGTTTAACTAAAACTCATATGCCAGTTTCACTAGAAACTCACCATTACTCGTTGGTAGCCAACATGATGCGTCATCCTTAGCACTAATAGGGTCAACCATCATTGCTGCTGTCATCTATGATATATGTCGAAGGAGTTCCTGATCAATTTGCTCCCAATTCCATCTACCAAACTCATCACAATAACTAGCTACAAATAAATTAATTTCCATTTTTGATTAGTCATTAACAACATGATCAATTAACAATCCATAGCTAAGCCGAACATTTATCCGAAAATTTGTTTGGTGGCCATTGACAATAATTTTCCCCATGCCTTCCTCTAATATTGGTCTAGTTTTTAATATGTTCTTCTATACATGAGAGTCCGTTGCTTTGGCTTGCATTGACATTAAGTCCTAGCCATAAAGATACAAACTTCAATGTTGAAGTTTTAAACTTTGGATTTTTAATTTTTCAAAATTATTATCAATTTTTTATGCTAAAAATTTTGGAAATAAATATAAAATTTATTAGTGTAATATGCTTCAATGTGTAATTTTGTCTTTATATTTCAATACTTGTTTCACACTTAACGCTTCAAGAAGAAAGTAGGTAGAGTGCATCTAAAAATCCCACATTGGCACATTGACTAGGTAAGGGAATCTTGGGAAGCTTATAAGCGATGGCACTGCACACCCCATTAGGTTAGCCTTTTAGGGAGAGAGTAATGACCTTGTAACAAGTGATATCAAAACAGACTCGACGATGAGAGTATTGTCATATTGGGTGGGTGAGGTTTTCATGTGTTACAACTTAAACTTATCCTCATGTGACCTTAAACTCTGAAAATAAAAGTTAAGTAAGCTTATAAATCACAGACTCACTTTTTTAATCTAAAAGATATGTTTGATAGATGGTGGAAGATCTATGTTTATATATCAAAGACTCACCTCATCTCTTGCTGATGTAGGATTCGTGACATTCTCACCTAGCACTTCAAGAAGAAAATAGGTCAAGCGTATCTAAAAATCTTACATTGGATAAGTAGAGAATCTTAAAAAGCTTATAAGCGGTGTTATTACATATTCCATTAAGTTATCTTTTTGGGAAGAGATTAACTGGCCCTTGACAACTTGTTTCAATTTTTCTTACTTTTATTTTGATTCATATTTGATAAAAAAACAAAGAAAAAATATTTTTAAAAATATTTCATTTATTTGAATTATTTAAAAACATAATTATTATGACGTGATATCTTAGAAAATAAAATAAATTTTTTTTTCTTTTTTAAGTTTTTGAAAATTAATAAAAATTTTAAAAAATAACTAAATTTAATATTTATTTCTAAGATTAACGTTTGCCAATAATAATTTACCGTGTTATAAAATTGTTGAGTTCCCGCCAATTTGCAGATAGAAGGTAAAGATTTACCCGCCAAAATCAGCCGCAAAAGTGCAAAACCCTCCTCCCTTTGCGAAAATCCCATTTCCGAGACAGAGCGAAAAGAGTGTAAGGAAGAATAAAACTGTAAAGCCAGAAACAAAGAAAAAAAAAAGGGGCGGCAAAATGAGTGGGCAAACTCGAAAGATGATACAGAAGAAGTTGAAGATCAGAGGATACAGCCTGAAGATGGATGGCCTTGAGGAGATTCTTTCCTTTGTTGATCGCTTCCAAGATGCCCAAGATGAAGCCATCGATCTGCTACTCGATCAGCTCGATCATGAATCCCGTAATTTTATGATTGTGATTGCTATTTATTGTGATTACTGCTCCATCCCTCTTTATTAGGGTTTTTCTTTTTCTTTTTTTTTTAAATTATGAGTAATTGGATTTTTCACCGGAAGCAGTGAAATCTTCCATAATTGACAAGGGGGCGGTGCATCGAGTAATCAGTCTTCTACTGGAAGCAGAAGCAGCCGAGGAGGAATGCCCTACTTCTTCAACCTCTCTTTCCCATTCTTCTATTCGCGTTGTTGATGCCTTTCTCGTCCCCAAATTTCGATACGATCCCATCAAGAAGCATTTCTTTCAGTACGTAATGCTTTACTACACTTTTCTTTTCTTTTCGAAACTATTAGGTTAGATTTGAATTCTAAAAGTTGCTTCATGTTTATAGACATGCTGGTAGTCTACCGATCCATGGGGATGCCTCTGCGAAATCAGCTCTGTATAGGGATAGGTTTCTTTTATTGTTCCAAAGGGTTTCTCGTGATCAACATTTTATTAAACCCGCATTTGATACTGATGAAACCTCTCAAAGTTGTCAGGTGCTCCCTCCTTTTCTTACTCTTCCTCGTTCTATATGTATACGGTGAAATGGAGTTAAACTTCAAAGTTTGTGTGCTCTAAACACAGAGAAAAAATTGATGTTTTCATGAGATAATATTGTTGGGCAGCTATCTCCAATACAGTCTCTGGTTGGGCAAAGAGGGAAAAGATGGGTGATGGGTGTCATCTCGCAGTTGGAGGATGGACATTTTTACTTGGAAGACCTTACCGCTGCAGTTGAAATTGACTTCTCTAAGGCAATATCCTTTGCTTAATTGCCTATCATATCTGCTTATATATTGGTTCTGTTTCATTAAATTTTTAACTGCTTCATAAAATCATTGTTTACTGTAAATCAAAGTGGAAAACAGAAAATCATTGTGTTCTTTGACAATCAATACAAAATAACTACAGGATTTTTTATGGAGAACACCGTCATTGTAGCTGAGGGTGAAATGCTTTCTGAGGGTATTTTTCAGGTGGGTGTTATTTTTTATTCTCTTTACAGTTGCTACATTCACACTTTACTTTATGAGACCTCCTGGGAAAAGTTTTTTCTTCTAAAACTTGTGTTTGTTCTCTGTATTCTATCTTTTACAAAAGTTTCTGTATGTAGAGTAATATATTTTTGGCAAGCATGTTGCGCACCATGTAATGATATTCATTTGGACTACTTTTATAAAGCAGTCAAAGGAAACTACCAAAGTTGACTCAAACAAGTTCTAAACCATAAATAGAAGCAAACTAATAGAAAGGAACCATGAATGTACCTTTAGACTTGACATTTTCAGATTTCTAGCTAATTAAGATGTACCAGAAACCTTTGTGACACAAAACCAGTGAAAACAGAACAAAAAGTAAAACTTGCAACTATTAACTTGAGGAAACATGAATTGTTATAGACTTATAAAATATCTATTCTAGATTAAATAATGTCCTAATCCAATCTAATATCAAATAAAGACCATATTTCCAAACCTCCTGGATCTTCATTTTCCTTGAGCACTTTTGTCTACGTTATACTCCCATTGTTTGAGAATAGTTGTCCCTGAGATGCTGAGGTAGTAAAAATCCCTTGAGCTAATCCTTGCATTCTCTTATGGATGGGATTGGATGTTAAACTACTTGTTCTTCTTTGTAGATGGCAAACATGCTGATTTCAATGGGGCTATTCTTTTGATTGACTATTTGAATTTTTGATTGAAATGGTAGAGTTCATTGTTAGAACAATTTTAATATGTAGCCCAATATAATAGTGATCATCAGGGTTGAACTTCCTCATCTCCTTTATTTTCTTTGTTATTGTGCATTCATTCAACTGTTCTTGGAAAGCATTGGTTGCAGCATCAACCACAGGTTTCATCTCCTCTCGGGCCTCAAGTTTTAATGGCTTGTAATTCTAGGATCTTTCTAGCTAAAGAATTGGAAACACGTGCAACAGATTCCTTAAGTACTTCAGCTGGGTGATTGAAGCCTGAATCTTTTTTTCATCCATGATGCAACATTTCTACTTTTTACTTCTTATCTTTTGTGCTTCAACTCCTCATGGCCAAACAATCGGATAGCTTTTCTGGTTTCACCTTTTCTGTTACTCTCTGGTTAAGTAAAACAACACCTGATTGGTGTTGCTGCTGTGCTAGTGAGTAATTGTAGCTTTTTCCTTTGGACTTTATAGAAAAAATTAGTGCAGAAGTTGTTGGATGCATTGAGACTGAAATTTAGATGTAAACTAGAGTTCTAAAATCCCTATTTTAATAGTTATACCTACATTTTCTTTTGACCTGGAATAGTATAGAACTCTTTTAACATCTTCTGAAGCAACTCATCAAGCTTAGCTTTCTCATTTAGCTTCTAATGAACCTACTTGTACTTATGTCAAAATCTACTTTGTTCCTCCGTGATTTTGTCAAAGAGCTTCAACATTGGATTTTAATACATCTTTTACAGGCATTGTTCAAGAATCCATTTTTTTGTTCAATTTAATTTCAAATTTCCCCCACTAAAATGCTTTTGTTGCAAATATGACCTCCTTTTTGTCTTTGTGGTATATATTTCTCTAGCAGTATAGGTTTATTGCCTCCCTTGTATGAATAGTTGGCCAACCTAACCTGGTTATACCTCTTTCAAATCCATACCACCATCTTTATGCCAATCTAACTAGTTCTATCTTTGCAAATTTTGTCCTACATGCATAATCCATATCATGTAATTCTCAATATTCTTAAATGGAATTAATCCAATTAGAAAACAACATAGATCTACCTTTCCTTCAAAATGTGGAACCACAATCTGGACCTTGGTGAAATTCGTTACCACGACATTAACAATGGGCCTGACATGGTAGGCTTTCGTAAAATTATATGCTTTGGAATAAAGATTACTTGATTGAATTAATCATATATTGAAGGCCTTACAACTTTTTCTTACCTATCCTCATGAATACCATGTTGCTGATTATGAAATTCTAAATCAGACCTACTTTTGAGATTCAGTCCACACTTAAGTTGAGCAATAATTTGTATTTTTATCTCCAGTAACCCAACATGACCTTGCCTGCTTCCTGATTTTCTAGATTGTTTACAGACAATTTTCCTCTTTCAAGATTATAAAATCTATCCCATTGCATCAAGCTGGGCACATGGAATCTCCCACGAGGTAAAAATGTCTTGGAGAAAGCTCAAGCACGAACACCAAATTGACATAGGAGGGGAAACTGGGTTGCATCAAGTTAAGAAACATCTGGCTTTAAGGTGGGCAAGAACTTTTGTATTATGGTATTATTGGATGGTAGAAAATTATTAGCAGTTGGTTTGTTTATGAAGGCAAGAACTTGTTGCTTTATGATATTATTGGATGGAGAAGATAATTAGCAGTTGGTTTGATTAGGAATGAAGGCGAGAACTTGTTATGTTACAATATTATTGGATGGGAGAAGATATTTAGCTGTTGGTTTGTTTAGGAAGGAACCTCAGTTTTGGAGGAGAAAAAGGGTTAAGCCTACTTTCTCTGGGTGTGAACAGTACCCATGAACACTAATTCAAGGTTAACAGTTGAAGCTCAGATGTTGCTTTGTGTGGATTTGGTTAGGGTTTGATATATGGTTGTTCTAGGGTTTAAAGGGAATGATTTAGTGATGGTTTTAATCTGAAACAGAGCTGGAAAATAAAGAACAATAAGATAAAGATCTAGGTGTTGCACCTATCTCCCTGGAGGTTTCACACATATGGTTAGGAATTTCCTTACCGAATCCCAAAGAGGCCTTAAAACCACAAGATGTTCATAAAATTTATATCTATTCAGTGAGAGACTTATTTATTCATAAATTTCTACTATTTTGACTCCCACAAAGATTAGTACCAAACTTGACTCAGAAAAAGCTATTAATCAGAAAGGAAAAGATAACAATGGAAGCAAAGCTTACGGAAAGCCTTAGACTTGAATTCTGAGATTTCCAGAAAATTTAGAATTACCTGAATATCTCTGACATATCAAGCCCAAGCAAAGGGAAAATGATAAAACTTGGAAACCTAAGAAACATAAATTAAGACTTAATAATTAGTATCTTTTCTAGTGTAAAAAGGTCCTAATTCGGTCCAACATCAAAGAAACACCACAAATCCAAATTTTCTCTGAACTTAATCTTGACTTTCCTTGACCACTTAATTGTCAGCAATGAATTTCTTAACCATGGCTCTCTAAGCTATTTCTTCATTGTGCCTAACGAGTTAGCAAATGAACTTGCTGAATAAATTCGGGAATTCCATTTTGGAGCAGTTTTTGAGTATTCATTTCCATCTTTTGTTTGTTTTGAAACTGTTGGAAATGAGAAGAACAGAAAATGGAACTTCCTTTTTCTTATTCAACTAGGAAAGGTTTGTGTAAAGGGTTGCAAGATTCCTTTTATTGTAAATCTCAGACATTAACAGAACAAGTTCACAAGTCACAAGTCAGAGTTTTGTGCCTAAGCAGAACAAGAAGAATTTGTTTTTTAATTTTATGCAAGTTTGTAGGCAATATGATTTAATGTAGTTGTATAGTTAGTGAAAGTAGTATCAATGTTCGGTTCAAATATTCCTTTGTTGGAGCCTACAAAGAGCTGGCCTGGCTTGCTATGTCAGCATCCATCTATACTTTTAACAGGGAAAAATGGAAGGCTGGTTATAGAACCCTATTTTTTGAAGCTCAATGCAGACATTGAAAGACATGTAACATCATTGCCCCCCTAAGAAACTATGTAATAAATTTAGTGAACATTTGTGAAATTACATGGTTTCAACGTTATATAGAATTTGAAGATATCTATTGAAATTGATTTTTTCTGGATGAGCTAACTATTGCTCTGTGATGAAGGTAATTACATGTGGGTTTCCTCCCTTAGAGGACAGAGATAAATCATTCAAAATACTTGCTGGGCATGACTTCTTTGGTGGTGGTACACTAACAAAAGAGGAGACTGTATCCTAAATTATTCCCCTTTTGATGTTTATTACTTGGAAAAAATGCCTGAACTCTTTCTTTGAAGATTCTTTTAGCAGAAACTGAAAATAGTTTCCCTAAACCCTCTTAATAGCTCAGACTTGCAGATCTGGAAAAGAGAGCAGTGAATGACATGTTTGTCATACTGTCTGACATTTGGCTGGATAATGAAGAGGTAATTCACAGTCTCCAATTCTTTTCCTTTTCTTCTTCTCTTATTTTAGGGTGCTTAAGGTGTGATTTGTTTGCTGAATAACTTGACATAATTTATAATACTGTCTTGTCCATAGAGAAGGTCATGGAAAAGCTGGAGACTGTCCTTAATGGATTTGAGAGTGTGGAAATTGTTCCTTCCTTATTTGTTTTGATGGGAAACTTTTGTTCTCACCCATGTAACCTCTCCTTTCATTCTTTTTCAAGTCTCAGGTGAGGATTAATTAAATTAACTCATTCTAGTTTTTCTATACACTTGTCATTTTGGGGAAAAAAAAGATTGGCCAGAGAAATAACTTGCTACTTTGATGTACAGATTGCAATTTGGCAAATTAGGCCGAATGATTGAAGCCCATCCACGGCTTAAAGAGCAGAGTCGGTTTCTGTTCATTCCAGGTCCTGATGATGCAGGTATATTAAAGTATTACCTCATGACGATTGCTTGTTCCCTAAAAGAGTTGCATCATTTGATTGAGGATATAATCATTTTCAGGTCCATCAACGGCTCTACCCAGGTGTGCTTTACCAAAATATCTAACTGAAGAGCTCCAGAAGCATGCTCCAAATGCCATATTTTCTACTAATCCGTGCAGGTTAATCTCTCTAATCTCATACTGTTTAACATATGATAACATAGGCTTAATATTTTGTAGAGACCTTCGTCTGAGTCCATGCAGACTTGATAGTATTCAAAATTGTGTTCTGTGATTCAATAGTCAGTTACTAATGGAAGCATGAGAGGGTGATCTTTTAAGAGCTCATTTTCACACCTTAGAATATGGGATTCATATTGCAACTACAACAATTTATGTCTTTGATTTCTTAACTTGCAAGTGTTGTTTAAATGCAGAATAAAGTTCTACACCCAGGAAATCGTCTTCTTTCGTCAAGATCTGCTGTATAGGATGCGTCGTTCCTGTTTGATTCCCCCTTCTACTGAAGAAACGGATGATCCTTTTGAACATGTAACTTTTCTTCACCCCAGACCTTCCTCTTCTGCTTCTTTTTAATTATTTCTGACTATTCTAATTACTTTTCTCTTGTTGAGATGAGATTGATTGGTTGAGTTTCTTTTGCAGCTTGTTGCAACCATAACCCATCAAAGTCATCTCTGCCCACTCCCTCTCTTTGTACAACCCATTATTTGGAATTATGACCATTGTCTCCATCTATATCCGACTCCACATACGGTAATGCTCTTGTAATCCAACTTCTTTTGCTTCTTTTGGTTGCTCTCAGGCATTTTGAAATGTTATATTGGAAAAAGAATGGCACTGGGATTTTGTGTTTGCATCATCCTTAAGATCTTGAAGAATAAAAGCAAAAACTGAATGTAACCAGATGACTTTTTAGTTCATGAGAATGTGTAAAAACCAATTGTAACCAGATAACATTTTTATCAGTTGAGCAAGTTCTCATCCTATGTAGAAAGTACCCTAGGTTGCCATTTATTACCATGCCAGATAGACGGGGCATTCATTCGAAGAATGTGTATAATAATCATTTTTAATAGCCGATGAGTGTAATTGGAAGAAGTCAGATTCAACTCTGTTTTTATGATTGATACTGAGAGCAAAGATCTGACAGTTTCCTCCATGGCCTTTCCATACAGATCATTTTGGGTGATAGAAGTGAGCAGAAGGCATTCAAATACACTGGAATTACTTGCTTTAATCCAGGTTCCTTCTCAGATGATAGCACATTTGTTGCATATCGTCCCTGCACTCAGGAAGTTGAGTTTTCAGCCTTGTGAGTTTCAAAAGTTTCCTTTAGAATGCAGAGAATTGAACATGCGAAAAAAGAACTGCTATCTTTTTTCGTTGTAGTAGAACTTGCAGATTAACCTGTCCACTTGTCTTTCTGTTGTAAAGTAATCTCCGTAGTTTTGGTGGATGCATATTACATCCATTGCCAAAATAGAAGAAAATTGCATTGTTATTAGTCAAACTTTGCCTAGTGAATATTTTTTATGTTAGTCAACATCTACCGCTCTATATGCACTTCAATAAATTGTGGAATTGAATATGGAAACTTCTATTAAGCTTTTGCTGCAAAATAATTATTTCACATGTAACATGCACTTTCTTTAACTATTTCATCACCATCCCCTGTTTCTCTTTCCATCTTTTTAGCTTCTAATTTGGCATTACATGCATCTTTCCATATTCCACTTAGTCATCATTCTTTTGAGGAGGAAAAGCATGAAGGAGACAAAGCAGTAGTTGAGATAATTTATTGACAGTGCAAAATCAGAGTGGGATTTGTTAAATACATGGTGCAAGAAAGTGTTTCAGATCTTAAATTTTGGATATTTAAAACCACCTTTCACAGGTTTGATTCAATTGCCTTTGGATTTTAAAATCCAAATGCAAATCGTTGGTCCCCAAATGCAGCATTAAACCATTAAAGCAACTTTTAGTCATGCTAAATTGACCACAAGTCGATTGAAAGAAAAAGTAGAGAGAGCTAGATGGCTGCAACATCTAAAGGCAGGTGAATGTACTAAGATTTAACTGTATCATCAATTAAAAGGCACATGCGTTGAGGATGGGAGCATGGAATTTTCAAGAACTGATAATGATGGAAAGAAGAATCCCTGTTAGCATAGATGGGATAAACCGACAATAACTTAAAACCATTAACTGCCAAAGGGGCTCCTGTATAGTTACTTTCTTCTGTACCATCGAATGCCCTGATTCTAGTGTTGTATTTTAATATTCAGTATCATATATCATCGACAATTACATACATCAAAGAGTAGATTGTCAAACAACAGAGCTGTGGGTTTTGCTTCGCCTACACGCAGGTGTGTAATGATTTCTGGCTTTGTGGAATGCATTCTCAATGGAAATTTGACAAAATTTGAACTCGAGAATACATTGAGAGTGTATCTGTCATCATATTATAGGACAACTAGTGAATGCGGCCGCACGTTTTGAGTACTTTTGATGACCCCAGATGCTATTATTCCCTCCTGATTCTCAAAGTGCAGATTGTTGTTGCTATATAATATATACATATCTTATATTGTAGTCCATCAGCCAAATTCTAAACATGACAAAAGGTTGCCATCATCATCGTTGACATGTGAGTTTTATTGCTTCATTCAACACTTGAGCCGAAAGATATGGATCATATGCATTCTGTTCTTCATTATGTTGATAAATTTTCCTACTTTATATTAATAAAGCAAAAGTTTTCTTCAATTACACGCCCTATACCATTGCAGGTATGCTATGTTATATTTTTCTCTTTGGAAACATAAACTAAAACATGGTTGCCGATGCATGCATATTGGATGAGATGTGCCTTTTTTGGATGGTTAATACATAATTCATGTGGTTAATATGACACTATCAGATGAGATATGTTCTTCCCAATTAAAAGCAATAGAAAATCCCATTGCTTTCATCCTTGGGGCATGTCTTAAAAGGGGGCATTATTTTAGTTGCCATTAGATGATGCAAAGGTGTGATATTCCATCAAGTTAGTATGGGAAATCCATTTAAAGGAACGTATCCATGCCGATATAGTTGACCTTTACATCCTTACCTAATACCCCACAAGCCTCAAAAAGTGAGTTGTACTCAAGGAAGTTTTCCCAATTTTACTTGCATAGTTTCCACAACAAAAATAGACTTGTGATTTCCTGAAAACACAAGGACAAAGGTATTGGTGAAAGGGTATCTTGTTATCTGCAGAATAAGCAATGGTTACATGATTGATGGAATCACAAGATATCCAAAAGAAGAAAAACACAGGGAAAGGAAAAAGGATGTTAGAATAGAATATGCATGGTTTGGTAGGTAGGTGTACTCTTCTCCAGTTAAGCTCAAGAAACAAAAGGAAGCCTTTGAATAGTTACCAGTTAGTTTTGAACAGTTACATAGATGACAGGCTGTTTGGCAAGAGTTTTATCTGGAATCAGACATGTAGAAAGAGGAAGAATCTGAAGCTCTCCTCCTATCATGGAAGTTGTATTGTTTATATTATTGTGGTCTAGCATTTGGAAAAAACAATAACATTGGACTATTTGGTTCGTTGGTCGTACAAAGAATTGAGTTAAAATTTTTGAAAAGTAAATAATTAAGAAATAGTTGAACGAAATTCTTAAAAACTTCTCTAAAAATAATTAAGAAAAATCTTATGTTGCATAGTCCACTGCACAGAAACTCCTTTTATTAGTTTAGCTAAAATTAAAAACAAAAAATAAATAAAAAGTTTTTCATGTGTCTCAATTTAGTGTAAGAATTTCACCTTTGAACCTTCAAGCAAGATTAGTGTGTAGGAGTGTGTATCTGTGTGTTTTTCAAAACAAAAAAAATAAAATCATCTTTAATGAATTAATCTTTGAAATTTGCGTATGTTTAGTTTGATTCATATTTTTATAAAAGTGCGTTTAGAATAGACCTTTTACACATAATACTCAAATAAATCTTTATTTTTTTATTACGTTCAATCAAGTCATTGTATTATTGTTTTGGGTCAAATAAGTTCTTATAATTAATGATTGACTAATTATCATTAGTCAAAATACCAAATTAACATGTCATGTCATTATCAATTGTGATATGTCAATATATCACATCATCATTAATTATGATATGTTGACATACCATATCAATGCAACATGATATAGAATGACAAACAGTATTTTAACTCAATCTATAGGGATTTATTTGATTTTTTTTTAAAAAAATATAAGAGTTTATTTGACTCAAAATAAAAGTACAAGGTTTTAATTGAATGCAATCAAAGTATAATGACTTATTTCAATTTTCATAAATAGTTTAAGAGCTTTTTTTGGAGATTATGTCAACATTTTAAAAATGTTGTATAAACTTAATGTAAAAGTATTATAAAATGTAGACAATTATTTGATAACTTTTTTATTTTTTAAACAAATATAAAAAATAAATACTCAAATTTATTTAGATTGAAAGAAATGAATAAAACAAACTTTTTTATTAATTAAAAATTAAGCAAAATAAGTTAAATCACAAAAAAAATTAGACAACTTAAAAACTATAAAGTGAAAATAATATAATTTAACTTATAATTTTATGAATGAAGTTAAAGTATAAAGTGATCAGAATGTAAAAATTTTTCATTAAATATTTATTTGTTATAATACATAGTTTGTTTCAAAAATTCAAATAAGCATTTCGAATAGATTAAAAATTTTAAAATATTGAAGGTCAAACGTTTTATTTTTACTTTTACATTAAAAAAGCTTTTCCATATATTAAGGCAAAATTCCCACTTTGTCATTTTGACATTTGATAAGCGTATCCTTAAATAATGACTAATTTTCTTATATTTTCAATATTGCCAATTACAATAAATCAGCTTTCATGTTATACCATGTTGTCTTCAATTCTTCATCCACTAACTTAAGAAATAAGTTTTTATTTTAATTCATTTAATTACTGTTAAAATTTTAATATTCTTTACAATAAGCCCGGTACAATTAATAATTGAGATAAAATTATGTAATTATTTCTTTTACTCTGTTAAAAGGGTGAATTTAAACACTGTAAAATAATTTGTAAAAATTGAACTCTTGTACTTTTTAAAATTAAAAATGTCAATTTAATTTAAAATTTTTTCATTATTTACGCTGACATAGTATTTGACTGTATTGACACGACATTGAATATAATGATGTAACATCTAATAATGATGTATTGATTAAAGACATAATTGAATGCCACATCATCAAATTTAATACCACATCAATACAATCAAATATCATGTTAACATAAATAACGAAACAGTTTTAACATTGTTAATGATTGGATTAATGTTGTAAATTTTAAAAAATTTAAAAATTTAATTTTTACAAATTATTCTATAGAAATGAAATTTCCCTGTATCCTTCAAATGGGTGATTGTACAGGGGCTGTTATTTGAGACTTTTTGTGATTTTGTATCTGGTGTCTTCCCTTACTTGGGGCTCTGGCTTGTCTTGGATGGAGGTGGTTTGATGGATATGGGGTGCTATGGATTCTTTTTGTCATACATAGCTTATGATGTTATTTGGAGGTGATCCCCTTTCTATGGAATTTATACATTTGCTATTCAAAAAAAAAAAAAACTGTTTTTATTCCATCTTCTTTTTTCATATTTTCAGCCATTGTTTTCTCTTAATTTTTGTTGTTTGTCTTGATAATTTTACACATTATATTTTTCATTTTCATGTCTTTTTTTTTATTTTGTTATTATTTGTTTAATGCTTTTTGGGATCTTATATGATTTTTGTTTTCAAACTGAAAACCTTGCTCAATTGGTTGAATTTGAATCCGAGCCAATCCAATTAAACTAGAAAAAATAGACAATCTGAACCATCCAACTCTATGTTATAAATTAAAGAAAATATAGTATTTAAGATTTTTTGTAAATTAAATGAATTGTAATATTTAAGATTATAAAAGAGAAGTAAAATAAAATGTGATAGTCTGATTTGCCAGTGGTGATGGTTTAACTCCCTGCTATTGGTTAATTTGCTAGCAAAGTGGAGATTTCTTGTAATCATCCAATAATTAGCATGTTTTTTTCTTTTAAAAAAAAATTAGCACGTTTTCTTTTAAAGTTAGTAAATATATTTAAAAATATTAAAAATACTAAGATAACATAAGTTAATCCTAGTAAATATTAAAAGTTGAAATTAACTTTTGAAAGTAACAATGGTGACAAAGTTCATCCTAAAGATATTAAAAAGTATAAAGATTTATTTGAATTTTTTAAAATAGTTTATGAATTTTTTTAGATATTATGTCATATATTAATATAAAAATATTTTTAATATTTTAATAATAAATTTAATTTAAATGATTTTAATAGACAGATGAAGCTGGAGCCTGGGTCTAAGTTATAGAAGATTCAATCGAGCCCAACTCAACCCGACTTATAGATGCCTTTACTTTAGACTAAATCTCTTCCAAAATATTCTTAAAATGAGAAACTCCAAAGAACTGGAGGAATTGGACACACTCTATACTTAATTTTATTTTGACATTATGATTGAAAGTATACTCATGAGATTGTAAAAGCAAATTCCTACTTACTTTTAAGAATTAAAATAAATTAATCATAATGAAGATTTTTAATTGTAAACATTACTTTATTTGATAATATATGTACAGTTAAAATTAATACTTACAATCCAACATAAATCCAATTCTAATTTCAATGCTATTGCTGGGGTCTTATAGATATGTACAGAGTTCAAATTCTAAGACCCCCCAACAATCCATGAGCCTAAATGTTTTGGCTCATATACAATTTAATTAGGGAGGTAATAAATAAAATTTAATTTCCCTTCAAAAGTTTTCATTTCAAATTTATTATAGTTTGTTGCCAAATACAAATTAATTTAGAATTTATATGATATTATTAGAAAATTCTTCATCCGCCGGATTTTTTTATCTTTACTTTTTATGAAAATTGAAAAATTTTAATGTGCCTTATGTCAAAATTTAATATATTTTTAATAAATTTGATGTTCCATAATTTTTAATACCAAAAAGTTAAAAAAAAAAATCACGAACAATAGTTTTAACTATTAAAAAAAGTAAAATTATTAGATTAAGAAAAAAAACATAATTTTAAGATATCAAAAGAAGAAAAAATAGATTGATAAAAACCACACAAGGGAGTATTTGCTATATATAGCTAGTCTATGGGTAAACCTTTGGACATAAATACCATTAATTTAGTTGGTAGAAGACACTTTCAAACATAAGCTTAATAGTCTAAATTGAATGTTGACCAAAAACATATGCCAAGAAAAAAGAAACTTGTTCTACAACCACCACCACTTAAACATTCATTAGACCACCATATTCTTTCTTTGCGGTGGCAGCCCTAATTGATCTAAGAATATTAAAGATACGTCATTTTCGAAAAATTTTTCCTTTCAATGATATTTTTATTATTTTTTTAATTTTTGGAAGAAAAAATAAAATATGCATTTAAACTTTCGATAAAAAGCCAGACAATATATTTTAAAATATGTAATAAGTTTAAGATAACAAATTAAAATATTTTATATTCATTTAAATACATTCGCTAAAATTGAAACGACATAGAAAAGATTAGCATGGTCCTATGTTATGGCTCTCACATTAATCAGAAATGGAGTGGATCTTGACCATTTAAACATGAGTTTTTCTTCGAATTGAAAATGTAAAGTCGTGATATGTGATAATTTTGTGATATTAATTGGTATTGAATTTTTTACCTGTTGCTTTCAGTTTGTAGATATTTTTTGCGAAACAAAGTGCAAAAAGTAAAGAGGATATATATAGAGAAAGACGAGCACTTGGGAATTGGGTAGGTTTGTAGTTAAAAGGAAGAATACATATCATTGTCGAGTGTCGTTAGTGGTTAGGAGAGACTGAGGGCCGCAGCAAGACATCCCATGGACAAGGATGATATCTGTAGGAGAAGTAGGTGAAATTGGTGAACAGTCAAGTGAGGGGAATGGAGAGGGAGGCTCTCCGTCAAGTTAAGAAATGCCTGCCATGAGTCGTTTAGTTTTAGACTAAGCCTCTATAAGGTCATAGAGTTGAAGAAAACAGCATACCAATGACAGTTACCATTCCCTCCAGCCGTAGACAAATGGAAAGCCCTCACTTTTTATACAAGCAATTTGGACAATGGTAGGCCAACAGTCGAACCAAGACCTCATTAATTAACTATAATAATATATGTATTATAAGTAAAGAGAGTTACAAAAAAGTAATATTATGATTTTCCGATTAAATTTAAAAAAATAAATATTCATGAATTCATTATTTGTTACCCGTATGGCATTTGACAAAAATAGCATTACGCTAATTTATCAGCAAATTATGGAGAGCTGATTGTAAGGCATGTTCCCAACTGGCCCCGCCGCCAAGAAGAATCAAAGCGAAATTGGCTTTCTTTTTTGAACTTTCCTTTTCTCCCTCCTCGGGGATTGCTTCTTACTTTTTTTAATTCAAGTTTTATAAATTTTCCTTCTCCTTACTTCTTAAGCCGTCGCTGAATGTCATAAATGTGAAAAGTGAAGCACGTGTGAAAGAGCTGGAGGCTGCCAGAGGAAGGGCAGTTTTGTGAATATTGAAAATTGTAAAGGTGATTGCCGTAATTATGATGATTAAAATAGGTTAAGAGAGAAACCCTAATTTATTAGTCGCTGCAATATATATATAATAAACTGTACCAAGATATTAAACATGCCTTTCTTATGAAATACTACTGAATTATTCCAAAGTTCCTTTTGTCCTTGTTCTTCTATTCTTTGCATATTTGGGAACTTACATGATATGAGAGCTTAATTTCTAGAGTTTTTTTGTTTGTTTGTGTTGCATTTAAATGTGATGCGTTCACATAGCATGTAATTTTGTTAATTATTTGTAAATAATTAATAAATATTTTAATTAATTAATGTTAAATATTATTTTGATATTTTTTAATTAAATAATTAGAAAAAAGTTTGAAATAGGATACAAATTTAAATTTAATTTGTTTAAATTTAAATAAGAATTATCTATCTATTATATTTTAATTTAATTTGTTCAAATTTAAATAAAGATTAATTACATTTAAATTTAATTTGTTTAAATTTAAAATTAGTATCCTATTTCTATAACCCTAACACCTCTATAAATAGTGAACAGACGTACTAGTTTTTTACATATAACTAAAAGTGAACGTGAGTTGTTTTGTAAGTCAGAAAAATCAAAAATTCTTTTCTCTTTTTCTCTCTTCATTCTTGAGGTACCATCAAAGGCTAGAGGGTTTTGGAATGTGTAATTCCTTGTGGAAGACTCTAGTAGCCACTCCGTAACAATGAGAGCGAAGAGATCATTGTGTGCACGAAGGAGGATTTGTAAGACAAACATCTTCGATTAGAAAAAGCATGGAATAGTTATTTGAAAACGTAGACTCACGTCTCAATAGTGGTATCAGAGCAAGTTTCGGCTTACTTTCATCCTTTTAATTTGTGTTTATTTTGAAAGCATGTTTTGGTCATGATTTTATTTAATTTAAATTACCAGTATATGATTTATTATGTATAAATCTATAATAGATATGTTTTATTTTTTATTAGCTTTCTAATGATGTATTATATATCCAAAAAAATATTGCAAATTTATTTTGTTGAGCCTTATGGATGGCACCAAAATGAACAAAAAAATAGAGAAAGAAAATGCAACTAGCAAGATTCAAACATGCACTAACAAAGTCATTGAAACTTTTAAAAATATCCTTTAACTACTACACCAAAGAAGCATCCTTGAGATGAGAGTGTGACAAATAATAAAGACTAAAAGGTCCAGACACAGCCATAAAGGACTTGATGTGGTAGCCACATGGTGCTAATGGATCTGTTTTTTTAAAATTACATTTTTGCCCCACAAATTTCTATTTGTTCAAAATGACCCCAAAATTTTTTCGAAATTACAATTTGATAAAAATTTAGAATATTATTTATGTTTTTGGCATGTTAATATTTTATTAAATTCAAATGCATTATAAATATAGTTAATTAATATGTTAATTAATCACAATTTTTTCTTATATGTTTATATTAGAAATGATTTTTTTCTAAAACATATATATCGTTTAAGTGAATTTAGCAAATGTTTGTTAACTCAATTATTTTACATATGTTATAAATTGCTATGGGCCATATAAGTATATTTTGTATGATTTTACTTTATTGCTTGGTAAAATTTATAAAATGCATGATTAATTATTTTACTTATTTATTAAATAAAATTGTATGCGAGAAGACAGTACAATGATTATTTGTCTCAGTAGTTTTGTCAAAGGAGACTAGGTTTTAAGAGAGACCGTTTGTGACTCGTATAGCCTTTCCTAGAAATTATTATAGAAGTAGGGTGCTTTGTCGAGGAGATTATTATAGTCTTTCCTAGAAGTATATGAATATATGATCTACTTGTGCTATTTTTGTGTGCATAATATTTATACGAAAGTTTTTGATCATCCAAAATAATAAATACATATAAGCAAGTGCAACATCCTTATTTTTGTGTAGATTGATGTAGTATAGGTTCTTTATGATGTAATTTATTTTAGATTTATATTAATTATTGAGGCCATGTAAAGAGATGTAATTTTGTGCTTACTTTATTCATAATATTAATTTGGATATAGGCACCTATAAATATCAATAAGGTTTTTTAATATAACTTATTATATTATGTGGTAAGTGGAAGTTGTTCCCAGGCTTAAGGATAGTGAGATTTGTTCCTATAATCCAAGGTTAAATTATATTAGATATTTTAATTGATGTTTATACTATTGGTGATGATTACTAACCTGCATGTGAAATTTTCGAGCTAGTAATATAGGTAAAAATTAAACATGTCTAATCTTAATTGATTAGAAAATTAGATATGCATCTAATTAAATCTTAAGAAATGAAGTAGTGATATGGCTTCAAAACAAACTATTACTGATTTGACTAAAGGTGCCAAACTTGATGGCAAAAACTATGATATTTGACATAAGAAGGTTCAGTATCTTTTTAATGAGCAAGAGTTGCTCGATTATCTGACCAAAGAGATGAAGCCACCTGAAGCTAGAAACACTGCCCAGCATCGCCATAACCAAGAGGCCTATGACACTTGGCATAAGAGAAACCGTACTGTGTGCTTTGCCATGTTAAGCCGCATGCATGATGATCTCATTGAGGAGTTTGAGAACGTCTTCACTGCCAAATAGTTGTGGGAATAACTGAAATTCAAGTATGATGGAACTACAGCTACGAGGCTTCGTGCCTTGACACTTAGGTTTAATCAATATGTGATGGACTTCAAACACACTATGGCTGAACACTTAGGAGTTCTGTCAACCATGATAAGAGAGATGAAATTAGTTAGCTATGATCTCACATATGAGCAACAAGTCTTAGCTATCATTAGGACATTCATTGAGTCTTCATGGGGACATGTTAAACTTGTATTAACACACAATCAAAAAATAAAGACATTTGACGACATTTCTCGCCATCTAGAGCTTGAGGCAGAGTGTAAAGAAGCTATTCACAACATTACCTTGATAGCTCAAGTTGAAAATAGTAAAGGATATGTTCCCCAGCAAAAGAGACAAAAAAATGAAGAAATATTGAAAATCTAAGGCCTAAAAATGATGGAGTCACTAAGCACCAAAGAGGCAAGCATGGTGAGAAGAAAGATAAGTACAAGTTGAAATGCTTTAACTGTGGTAAGAGGGGACATTTTGCTCAAGAGTGAACTGAGCCTAAGAAGGTTCATCCTCTAAACCGCTTTAGAACTTATGTATGTTCTCATGTAATTATAGCTCATTCTTTCCTTGGTCTAATTGTAAATATAGAAGCAACCAAGCACATAACTTGGAACCTGCAGGATATGTAGATTACCATCGTTTACCAATGGGTAGACACTTTGTCATGATAGGGAACGGAGAACAGGAAGAGGTCCTAGGAGTAGGAACTTACCAACTCATAAAGCACAATAGGTGAAAATGACTCTTACATGATGTGCTTCATAGTCCTTTCGTACAATGTAATCTACTTTCAGTTTAGCATTGATGGGTTTTGGATTTAATAGTTTATCTATTTTTCTTGAAAACACATTTTTTAGTCATGGTTATTTTAAAGATAGTTTGATTATATTAGATTTGGAGTCTAATAATGATGTTACTTTTGTTTTAAATTCTTCGTTTGATCTTATAAATAATTTTGTGAAATGGCATGCTAGATTAGGACATATTGGGCAAAATAGAATGTCCAGATTGGTTAGAGAAAGACTGTTGGGCTCATTCACCAAGTGAGCCATGTCTTGTTGGTAAGTCTAGTAGAAAGCTTTCTGGGAAGGCTAAAAGGGCCACCATCTTTTAAAACTTGTCCATTCGGACATTTGTGAGCCTATGAATGTAAAGGCACATAATGACACATCCTATTTCATTACATTCATAGATGATTACTCACAATATGGATCCATATTTCTATTGTCCCACAGTTTTAAAGCTTTGAATATTTCAAACACTTTATGGTAGAGGTTGAGAATCAGAAAGAAAGGAAACTTAAGGTTTTTCACATTGATAGATGTCGTGAATACTTATTTGATCAGCTTAAAGAATTATCTAAGAAAAAGAGGAACCTCATTGTTGCATGGAGTCATTTTTGCTGCCCATTGTAATCATAGTGTTTTACATCAACTCAATGGCTCAAATCTAAAAGACATTGAGAAAAAGATTCTTTGAACCAAATGATTCCAAAATAAGTAACCTACAATTCACCCTTTCTAAGCTCACTAAATGTGTTCGTATTGTTGACTCATATTTTATTGAACTAAATGCTATCTGAGAAGAATTAAAGAATTTTAGGCCCTTACCTTATTGTAAATGTGGTGAATGTAACCTCATTTTTTTCAAGAATACATAGATTTAGTAGCTAAGGATAATGTTTTCAAGTACTTGAATGGGTTAAAGGAGTCATATGTTACTTTAAGGTCCCAAATAATTCTATTGAGACCATTTCCAATCTTAGATAAAGCTTGTAGCTTGTTAATTAGAGAAGAATCTAAGAGAAATTTACTATTGCAATCTCAACCCTCTATTGAGAGTTCTACTATAATAAGTTTTAGTAATGGTAGAAAAAAGTCACTAAGTCAAATTTGGTTTGTAGTAATTGTGGAAAGTCAGGGCATGTTAAAGACAAATACTATAAAATGATTGGTTTTCCTAATGACTTTAAGTTAACTAAAAATAAAGGTGCTCCAAAGAGAATGGTCGCTTTAGTGAACAGTTTTGTGGTTGATAATCATGTTGCTAAACAAGAGGAATCCACAAGTGCTTTGCCTCATTTCTCTTTTATAGAGTCTCAATATAAAAAAATCATGATGTTAATAAATAAGCAGAACATTGATTCTAGTGATAATCCACTTTTTTCAAATAATTGTGGTATGAATACTATCAACATAAGCCTTCAATTATCAATTTATTAGTGGTAGGTATGATTGCTAAACCCTATTGTTTCAATTCACATAATGCTTTATATGATGATTCTTTTCACCACAATATTTCTAAAAATGATCTTTATCTTTAAATGATTGATTCGGGTGCTTCATATTATATAGCTTGCCCTTTAAAATTTTTCATTTCATTAAGACCTATTAAAAATATTACTATGTGTTAGCTTTATTCTTATTTTGAAATGACAAAATTGATTGAACTAAATATGCTTTGAAAATGAATGAGAATGTTTTTGAATTTGAAGAAAATCCTCAAGGATGTTTGAAGTTGATTTTACAAAGAAAGATATCTTGAAATGTTAAGATTGATTGAATATACTTTGAAAGTGAATGATAATTCTTTTAAACTTAAAGATATGCTTATCTTTTGTTTCTAAACTTAAATTGCTAGCTTAAGAATCGAATTTGCAAATGTAAAAATTTAATTCTTAAATGAGTAGAAAGAAAAATTTATTTCTTTATCACAAGAAGAATTGATTTTGAGAGAAGAAGAAGTCAGTTCTTGGAAAACAGAAGCTACTGGAATTGAGAAGAATTGACACCTCAAAATGAAGGAATTAATTTTGGGAGAATAGAATGTAGAAGGTAGAAATACGAGAAGAAAAAAATTGATTCTCTATATAGCAGAAGTCGATTCTAAGTGAAAGTGAACCAAAGAGAATAAGTTTGAAGATAAAGAATCGATTCTACATGAAGAAGGTATCGGTTATTGAAGCACCACAAGCAAGAATTATAAACTTGGTGAACAAGGAAAAATGGTGTAAATGGATAAGATTAGAGCATCAAAAGTCAAGTTGAAATTCAAATTTTGGCGCTAGTCAACAGTGAAGAATTAACACCTTGAAGCAGAAGAATCGATTCTCTAAAAGTGCAAAGGTGTCACTTTTGAACCAAGTTAAAGAAGAATCGACATCTCAGGAAAGAAGAATCGATTCTGCAAAAATAAAAAGTTATAGACTTTATGAAGAATCGACATCTTAGAAAAGAAGAATCGATTCTTCAGACAGAAAAAGTTTTAGACTTTATGAAGAATTGACAACTCAATCAAAGAATCGATTCTCTATGTGCGACAGAAATGTACAAGCTGACCAAAATGTATGAAAATTGATTCAGATTTCACTCCAATGGGCAAGAAATCACAAGACCTATCAATATCCACTTTAATGACAATAAAGGTGAGATCTTGAACAATTTTGAAAAGATTTTGAAGTGCCAAAAAGAGGAAAAACAAGTAAGAGAGAGAAGAGTAGAAAAATCATATCTTTGAGCAAGAGCAAAACCAAAAGATCACATTTTAATCTTTGAACTGACACTCCCTGAGCCTACACTTCATTTCATCATTCATCATTCTTGAAAAAGCTCTCATCTTTCTGTATTGAAAATCATTATCAACCTTCATAGAGGTTTTGAGCTACAGATTCTTTTTGAATCTATTGTTGTATTGGTTATACCAACACGTAAAAGGTAGAGGGATTTTGGTTAATCCTTAAAAAGGCTGTATTTTGTGTAAAGGTTGTTCTTGAACTTGAAAAAGGTAGTGTTTTGGTTAAGGTTATGCATGATGCTATGAAAAGGCATGTTATGAAGGTTACGTTTGACCTTATCAAAAAGCATGATGTAAACATTATGCTTGACCCTGTTAAAAAGGCATGTTGATAGTGGATTCAAACTCCTTGTGCTATTAAGGGAAGGGATGTAAGAATTGGAAGGCCGAACCTCCATAAGAATTTGACTGAGTACTCTTCATCTTTTTACATTTTACTTGCTTAGCTCATACATTGTTTTTGCTACTCAATTCCTTATATCTCTGTTGCATTTTCAAAGTTCTCTTAAAAAGAATGAACTTTTAGTTTATAACCAATTCAGTTCCCCTTTTGGTTACTTTACTTTAAACTTATCTTCCTAACACTATACAAATTAAATGCCAAATAACATAAGAGTTACTGTCACTCATATAGGATTTGCTAGGTTACTACCAAATTTGGTTCTACATGATGTGTTATATGTTCCTAACAAGTATTAGGTTAAATCTAGTGTCACTAAGTAAGTTAACTAAATCAAAATCACATTAATTGATTTTTACTTATTCAAAATGCATTATTCAAGACACTAAGTCATGGAAGATGGTTGGTCTAGCTAAGGTTAAGGGTGGATTATATATCTTGCAAACTAAAGATGGTGCTCTTCTAAATGATCAAACTACCTCGGAAGTCCTTGTTGGTTTTCTCCAAAATAATGGTGTTTTTCAAAATAAAGAAATTTCTTTTTCTGATGTGTATGCCGCATATTGTGTTGGCTCCATTAGTTTTTGATGATAATAAAACATTCCCATTTATTTGTGTCTAATACCTTCATTTAAGTGTGCAGAAAATTAATATATGAAATTAATTTATTAACTCTTCAAAGAGTATTTTTGAAAGAAAAAAAGGGATAAAATCAACAAGATGTAACTAAATAACAAGGAGGAAGCTTGTTGGTGAAACAAGGAAGAACATTGGTTGACCAAATTTCAAATTGGAGAAATGGCAAGCTGAAGAGTTTGAGAAACAGAACCAATTTAGTCGACCAAGTCAGTTGACTAAGTGCTCTCTGTTAGAATCTGCAAACTAGAAACATAACCAACTTAGTCAACCAAGTTAGTCGACTAAGAGCTCTCTGTCTACAATTTGAACCAGAGCACTACAAGACAGATTAACGGCTAGAACTCATCCTCAACTGTTTTCAACAGATATAAACTACCAAACTGCCATCAGAGTTGTATCTCCAAGTATAAAAGGGTCTTCCAACAATTAAAAACAAGTTTTTTGAAGCCTTGAATGAGATTTGAGCTATATAAAGTAGAAAAACAAGAAAAGCTTCACTGCATTTGTCTGCACTCAAACGTCTACTCTTTGCATTTGTATTTAGCACTCAATCTTGTACTACTCAGATCAACTAGTGATCATAGGTACTTTCTTTTGCTACCTTTCTTGTATTCTTAGAGTGAGGAAGTCACCCTAAGAGGTTATTCAAGCTTGGGATAGCTTGATTGTTGTAGGTTATGGTTAAGCCTTGAAAAACCACTTTGGGTTTTAGTTGAGCTCGTGAAAAACTAGTGTAAAAGGTTATGGCTGAGCCTGGCAAAAGCCATTGTAAAGCTTGGTGAAAGCTTGTGAATTTCACCAGTGTTTAGTGAATTTGTGGGAAAATCCTTGGTTGGATAATCAAGGTAGTGGATGTAGGTCTTGGACCAAACCACTCTAAATTGCTGTGCATTTTATTCTCTGTTTTTATTTTCTTAAGTTTTGGAAATTAGTTCTCATATTGTTAAGAGCCAAATTTGTGCTATTCACCCCCCTCTAGCACATTATAGGGACCAACAATTGGTATCAGAGCTAGTTCCCTGTTATTAAGGTTTAACATCCTTAGGGAGGATCCATATGGCTCTCCAAAAATCAGTAGTGGCTAAGAGACAATCAACAAACAGACCACCTCTGTTTGATGACTCTAATTACCCTTATTGGAGCACTAGAATGTCAATTTACATCAAAGCTATAGACTATGAAATGTGGGACGTCATAACTGATGGACCCTTTATGCCCTCAACCGTGAATGTGGTGACAAATGAGTTGATGCCCAAGCCAAGGTCTGAATAGACTGAGGCTGAAACTAAGAAAGTTCAAATAAATTTTAAGGCCATCAACACTTTACATTGTGCATTAACCCCCACTAAATTTAACAAAGTCTCAAGCTGTACAATAGCTAAGCAAGTGTGGGAAAAACTTAGAATAATCCATGAAGGAACTTCTCAAGTAAAGGAGTCCAAAATTGCACTCTTAACACATAGTTATGAAATGTTCAAAATGGAGCCTAGTGAAGACATCACTAGCATGTTTGATAGGTTTACAAACATCACAAACAAATTGAGTCAGCTAGGTAAGCCTATCCCTGAACATAAATTAGTTAAGAGACTGCTTAGAAGCCTACCAAAATCTTGGAAGCCAAAAGTGACTACCATTAGAGAGGCTAAAGATCTGAACATCATCACACTCGATGAGATTTGTGGTTCTCTTCTTACTCTTGAGCTGGAGCTTAAGGAAGAAGAAGAAGAAAACCGAAGGGAAGCAAAGGAAAAGAAAAAGAGTATTGCACTTAAAGCCAGCATCCTTGAAGAAGAGCTGGAAGAGTTTTCCTGTGATGATGATGAAGAACTAGCTTTAGTTGCAAGAAAATTCAGAAAGTTAATGAGCAGAAGAAATCGAAGGCTAACTAAAAGAGGTTTCAGGAAAGACCAAGGTGCTTCATGGAAAATAAGGAAGAAAACTGACTCCAACAGAAAAGAGGAGATGATCTGCTACGAATGCGAGAAACCTGGTCTCTTCAAGTCTGAGTGTCCATTGCTGAAAGATGAAACTCCCAAGAAAAATAAGAAATCCAAGAAAGCAATGGTGGCAGTTGCATGGTTGGACAGTGACACATCAAGCTTTGAAATTGATGATGAAAAATCTAAGGAAAGAGCAAACATCTGTTTAATGGCACAAGAGGATGAAACAGAGGTATCCTCATCCCCTTGCATTAATTCTTATGATGATTTACAATATGATTATGAGTGCCTTCATGATGAATTTGAAAAACTTTTTTCAAAGTACAAATCAGTAAAGAAAAAGGTTGCGTTACTTGAAAATGATTTGAAAAAAATCAAAAAAGAATTTACTTTTGTTTTTGAGCAAAGAAAATTTTTGCAAGTTGATTTAGAACACTCAAAAACAAACTTTGAGGTTTTAAAACAAGAGCTGGAAAACAAGTTTGAAGCGTTGCAAATAATTCTTGATGAAAACACAGCTCTTAAATGTTTGAAAGATGAATCTTCAAAAAGAAATGTATACCACAATAAAAATTCAGATAAAGCATTACCTAGATGTTATAATTGTGGTAAACATGGTCATTTATCATATGAGTGTTTTAAGAAAAGAATAGTGTAGAAAGTTAAGAAAATCTGGGTTCCTAAGGGATCTTTTGTTGCAACTAACACTCAAGGACCCATCAAAGTTTGGGTACCTATAAAGAAAAACTGAAATTCTATTTTGTAGGTTGAGCTGGACTTAAAAGAGACATGTTCAAGAGCTTAACTCAAGAAGAAACAGCCTTGGTACTTGGACAGTGGTTGTTCATGGCACATGATAGGACATAAAATGCTATTTGCTCAATTGGATAAGAGAAAGGGAGGAATCGCATCCTTTGGAGATGATTCAAAAGGTAGAATCCATGGTATAGGTACAGTTGGTAAGAATTTCCAGACTCAAATTAGTCATATGTTGTTGGTTAAAGGCTTAAAGCATAATTTGTTAAGTATTAGTCAACTATGTGATAAAGGATTCAAAGTATGTTTTGATTCAACTAAGTGTGAAGTGATAGATATGAGTACAAATAAAATCTCATTTATAGGAAAAAGATTGAAGAACATGTATGTGATTTTTCTTGAAGATCTTGAAGTAAATAGTGAAGTATGTCTTGTTGCAAATGCTGAAAATGATAGTTGGCTATGGCATAGGAGATTAGGACATGTGAGCATGCATACTATGTCAAAATTAATTAAGAAAAATCTTGTTACCGGACTGCTGAATTTAAAATTTGAAAATGATAGGATATGTGATGCTTGCCAACTAGGAAAACAAGTTAGAACATCCTTTAAGACTAAGAAGATAGTGTCAATATTTAGACCTATTGAATTGTTACACATTGATCTTTTTGCTCCAATAAGCACAACTAGTTTAGGAGAAAAATCTTGTGGCTTTGTAATAGTTGTGACTATTCTAGACATACTTAGGTGTATTTTCTTACTCATAAGAATGATGCTCTATAAGCATTCTTAAGTCATTGTAAGAAAGTAGAAATTGAAAAAGGACTAGTTATAGTTAGCATAAGGAGTGATCATGGAGGAGAATTTGAAAATGATGAGTTTGAAAAGTTTTGCAATGAAGAGGGGTTGGATCACAATTTTTCTGCACCTAAAACACCCTAGCAAAATGGAGTTGTAGAAAAAAAAATCGAACCTTGAAAGAAATGGCTAGGACCATGCTATGTGAGAACAACCTACCTAAATATCTTTGGGCTGAGGCAATAAATACAGCAGCTTATATTCTTAATAGAGTCTTAATAAGACCCTTGATTTCAAAGACTCCATATGAACTTTATAAAGGTAGGAAACCAAATATTTCTCACCGTAGGAGTTTTGGCTGTAAATGCTTTGTATTGAACAATGGAAAACAGCCCTTAGGGAAGTTTGATGCAAAGAGTGATGAAGCAATATTTTTAGGATATGCATTAAACTCAAAAGCCTATAGAGTTTTTAACAAAAGGACCTTAACCATTGAAGAATCAGTTCATGTAGTTTTTGATGAGTCAAATGCTTTACAAAAAGAAGTTCATGATGATGATGATGATGTAGAAGTCCTAGAAAAACAAATGGAGGAAATGAGCTTAGAAAACAACAAAAATAATGAAGAAAGCTTACCTAGAGGAGAAAATGAAACTCCACCTCTAGAAGATCTAGAAAGAGCAGAAAATTAACATGATGATCTACCAAGGAGTTGGAGATTTGTAAGAGATCACCCACAAGACCAAGTAATAAGTGACATTTCACAAGGAGTTAAAACTAGGAAAGCAACTAGAGAAGCTTGTGAGTTTTCAGCTTTTATATCTCAAATTGAACCTAAAAACTTTGAAGAAGCTAAAAAAGAGGAAAGTTGGATAATGGCCATGCAAGAAGAACTTGATCAATTCACAAAGAGTTGTGCATGGTCATTGGTACCTAGACCTTTAAATCACCCTATTGTTGGTACAAAATGGGTATTTAGAAATAAGGTAGATGAGTAAGGAAATGTAGTTAGAAATAAAGTTAGGTTGGTAGCAAAAGGATACAACCAAGAAGAAGGAATAAATTATGATGAAACCTTTGCTCCGGTTGCTAGGATTGAAGCCATAAGGTTGTTGCTAGCTTTTGCATGTTTCATGAATGTTAAATTATTCCAAACGGATGTAAAAAGTGAATTCTTAAATGGATTAATTCAAGAGGAAGTATATGTAGAACAACCACTTGGTTTTGAAGACTATGAAAAATCTGATCATATTTACAAACTTCATAAAGCCTTGTATGGATTGAAACAAGCCCCTAGAGCTTGGTATGAGAGGCTTTCAAAATTTCTAGTTGAGAAAGGGTATGATAGAGGCAGCATCGATACTACATTCTTTATTAAGAGATATCTAAATGATTTAATTGTTGTGCAAATATATGTGGATGACATTGTATTTAGTGCAACTAATGAGGCTTTGTGCAAGATCTTTGCTAAGAAAATGCAGGGTGATTTGAAATGAGCATGACGGGAGAGCTAAAGTACTTTCTTGGTCTTTAGATCAAACAAAGTGAGGAAGGAATCTTCATCAACCAAGAAAGATACACTCATGATATGCTCAAGAAATTTAATATGCTAAAGCTAAAATCAATTTCCACACCAATGAGTCCATCCACCAAACTTGACTTAGATGAAAAAGGTAAGGATGTAGATCAAAAGCTCTATAGAGGTATGATCGGCTCTCTTCTCTACTTAATAGCAAGTAGACTAGATATTCAGTTTAGTGTGTGCTTGTGTGTTAGATTTCAATCACAGCCTAAAGAAACACACCTAATAGCTGTTAAGAGAATTTTTAGATACCTCATAGACACTCAAGGACTAGGAATATGGTTCTCTAGAGACTCAACTCTTAGCTTAGTTGGATATTCAGATGCTGACTTTGCTGGCAACTGAATTGATAGAAAAAGCACTGGTGAAACATGCCAAATTTTAGGAAACATGCTTGTATCTTGGTACAGCAAGAAGCAAAACTCAGTGGTACTATCTATAGTAGAGGCTGAATATGTATCATTAGGAAGTTGCTATGCACAAATTCTTTGGATCAAGCAATAATTAAAAGACTATGGAATAATTATGCATAATGTACCAATATACTGTGATAACACAAGTACAATCAATATATCAAAAAACCTTGTGCAGCACTCTAGGACAAAGCATATTGAAATTAGACACCATTTTATTAGAGACCATGTAGTGAAAAATGACATTAAGATAGAATTTGTGAATACTTTACATCAATTAGCAGACATTTTTACCAAACCTCTGAATAAAGATAGATTATGTGAGATTAGAAGAAATTTAGGGATGATTAGTGTGAAGGAATTGTAAGAAAACCTTTGTCTCTCACATAGAAAACAGAATACATTCAGTCAACTAAGGATTTCTTAGTCAACTAAGAATGGTCTGACAACTTTGAATAATAAGACTGAGTGAGTTTAGAGAAAGAAGAGTAAAAAGTGGTAAAAATTTGGGTTTACTGGTGCAAAAAGAATGAAGAAATACTGCCAAAAGTAAATAACCAAATTTTTAGAGGGAGATTTAAAATTATGAAGAAATAAAAGTAGGGTAGTACTTAAGGGAAGGTGGGCAGTTTTTCTGAGTAATAACTGCTGACTACCTCTTCTTTCCTCTCCCTTGAAACCCGTTGGTCTAAAAACAAAAACCTAAATCTTTTTGTTTGCCTCTGAAACTAACAAACCCTCAGAAATTTCTAGAACCAATATGACTAAAACATCTTAGGGTAAAGAGATATCAGAGAAAAAGAAAGGGAAAAGGCCAATGGAGGAAGGAATAGGAACGGAAAGTCTGAAGAAGAAACTGAAATTCATGCCTGGTTCAATGAAAGAAATATCTGAGAAATTAAGAGAAAAGAAGCAAAAAACTGAGAAAAAGAAAGATACAAAACCCTCACTCCACAAAGGTACTAGTTCTTCTTTTTCAAAGTTTAGGAATAAGTTGCATGAATATAGGTTCAAGAATATCGAGAATGCACCAATCTCCTGTGGAAAATTTATTGATTGGAAGACTTTTAACAATAATATTGAAATCCAGACTAGTTTATCTGAGTACTTTGATGAATTGAAACTAAAAGGTTATAACACCTTTAAGAATAGGTCTTATAGTCCAAGTCTGGTTAAAGAATTCTATTCTGGTATTGCTTTGAAAGAAAAGGAATTAATAGATTCTAATGACTATGTGGAAGATGGATTGAACGTATATTTGAATAGAAAAGAGTTTATTGTGACTGCTGAAGATATAGGAAATCTGCTGAAAATAGAATGCAAAGAAAAAGAGTATGAGCTCCCTGAAAAATATGATCCATACTCATTGTGGGAGATCATCACTGGAAGAAAAGAAAAATATTCTTCAAAAAGCAATTTAGGTATGATAATCAGTCCTCAGTTTAGGATTTTACACTATTTTACAGCAGCCAACATTCAAGGTAGAAGTGGAAGCCTTAGCTACATTAGCCTCCAAGACCTCTCGCTGATGGAGCATGCCTTCAACGAGGTACCTCTGAATCTAGGAAGATTTATGATTAAAAAAGTGAGAAGTGCCTACAGACTTGATAAGGTTAATATGTCGTATGGGAATGTAATTACATCCCTGGTGCAGAAGAAGGGAATATGGGCAAAGAGGTATGATTTGGACCTGGTAAAAACCAGAGATCAAGCTATATATTATGGGAGCTTGGTTAAAATGGGGTATATACTCGATGGGGAAAGATTCATTAAGACCCCTAAGACTGGTCCAAGAAAAGAAAACAGCCTACTTGCTCAACTTGAAGAAGCCCCTTCCAAATTCTCAAATGAAGTAATTTTTAATTTGCTCATGAGGATTGATGGAACGCTGACTAACCAAGGTGAAAAGATACAAAAAATTGAAAAGAAAATCACTGAGTTGGAAAAAGAGCTGAAGGAGAAGGAAAGCATTTCATCTGAACCTGTGGCTGCAGACAACTCTGCAATATCTAGCACTGCACTAGCACAACAAGGTGCTGAAGGTTCAGCGAGCCAGTAGAAAAATCTGCTCCTCATGTTGAAAGTTCTAGCTTTCAAGCTGAAGGTTCCACTTACAAGTCTACTAGTCTTGTTCTGCAAATTGAAGACTCTCCTCAAGCGGTTGATCATACAACCAAGACATCCTCTTCTGAACCACAAAGCAAAAATGACTCAAAATAAGGGATAGAGAAACAGTAGGCCTTTGCTCCAAATTTAGAGGAAGTTTCCATTATGGATGTCTTCCACCAAATGGTTAAGGAGGGACAAGTTAAAAAAGACACTACCAGGACAAAAACTCAAAAGAATGGTGAAGATGTAGGAAAAGGAAAGAAACTTGCATCAGCTACCAAAGTAAAGGCAAAAGCAGAAAAAGCCAAAGCCACTGTAGCACCACCAACTGAGGCAGAACCACTAACCAAAGGCAAGAAGACTATGGCAACCAAGACAGTTTTTCTCAAAAGAAGAAAGTCTTCTAGATTGGCAGAGAAATCCATACCAGTTTCAGCCTCTTCTCCTCAAAATCCAATCCCTGTCTTAGACAAGTCCTCACCAGAGTCTTCTCCTAAAAAGTCATCACCTCTCCGAGAACCCTTTCTTTTTCCCCTAAACACTTTCTATGACACTAAATCCTCACCTTTTGACACATAAGATGAATAGAAGCCCCTTCCTTTGATGCTAACAAAAAGGGGGAGTAGAATGGGTGCAGGAACTAGAGAATGGGTGCAGGAACTAGAAAATGGGTGCAGGGACTAGAGAATGGGTGTAGGAATTAAAAAAAAAAAGTTAAGGTGGAGGAACCAAGAACCTAGGAAAGAAAAGAAAGCAGAATCAGGAGCAGGAACTTAGAAAAATAGGAGATAGGAAGCAAAATTGTCCAAGGGCAATTTCGAAATACTTTTTATTAATTGCTATTTGTGCCATGGTGGCACTTAAACACTCAGTTTTAATTTTGTTGTTTATGTGGTTGAATGTGAAATATGAATGCTGATATGACTATGATGCTTAACTGCTACAAATTGAAGTCTGTTGATATTTTGGTATTTTTACTGTCATGAACAAAATCTGCTGATGCTATGCTGATATTGATGCCGATAAATGATTTTTGTTATGGCATTGTGGATAACTTTTGTTTGTAAATAGATATAGATGGTGTGTATAGTATATCAATTGAAACATGAATGATGTAGACAAAATCTGAAATCAATAAATTGTTGACAGTTGTTGAAACATTTATGAAAATCTGTCAACATCTACTGCTGAAAGTTTAATGATGATATGCTAATACTTACTTGTTGCAAATCACTCCATATTGGTGCATATTTGTACAATGTCACTTTCTATATGACAAAAATAAAATTTGATGAATAAAGTAAGCAAAAATATGCACATACTTAGGGGGAGCAATCCTCACCTTCTGCAAAGAACTGAAAAGACTAAAAGGACACCATGCTATTAATCAAGGAATGTTTTGTCATCGTCAAAAAGGGGGAGATTGTTGGCTCCATTAGTTTTTTATGATAATAAAATATTCTCATTTATTTGTGTTTAATACCTTCATTTGAGTGTGTAGGAAATTAATATATGAAATTAAAATATTAACTCTTCAAAGAGTATTTTTGAAAGAAAAAGAGAGATAAAATCAACAAGATGTAACTTAATAACAAGGAGGAAGCTTGTTGGTGAAACAAAGAAGAACATTGGTTGACCAAATTTCAAATTGGAGAAATGATGGGCTGAAGAGTTTGAGAAACAGAACTAATTTAGTCGACCAAGTCAGTCGACTATGTGCTCTTTGTCAGAATCTGCAAAGCAGAAATAGAACCAACTTAGTCAACCAAGTTAGTCGACCAAGAGCTCTCTGTCTACAATTTGAACTAGAGCATTACAAGATAGATTAACGACTAGAACTCATCCTCAATTGTTTTCAGTGGATATAAACTGTCAAACTGCCATCAGAGTTGCATCTCCAAGTATAAAAGGGTCTTCCAACAATTAAAAACAAGTTTTTTGAAGCCTTGAATGAGATTTGAGCTATACAAAGTAGAAAAACCAGAAAAGCTTCACTGCACTTGTCTGTATTTAAATGCCTACTCTTTGCATTTGTATTTAGCACTTAATCTTGTACCACTCAGATCAACTAGTGATCATAGGTACTTTATTTTACTACCTTTCTTGTATTTTTAGAGTGAGAAAGTCACTCTAAGGGGTTATTCAAGCTTAGGATAACTTGATTGTTGTAGGTTGTGGTTAAGCCTTGAAAAACCACTTTGGGTTTTAGTTGAACCCATGAAAAACTAGTGTAAAAGGTTATGGCTGAGCCTGACAAAAGCCATTGTAAGGCTTGGTGAAAGCTTGTGAATTTCACCGGTGTTTAGTGAATTTGTGAAAAATCCTTGGTTGGATAATCAAGGTAGTGGATGTAGGTCTTGGACCGAACCACTTTAAATTGCTGTGCATTTTATATTCTGTTTTTATTTTCTTAAGTTCTGGAAATTAGTTCCTCATATTGTTAAGAGCCAAATATGTGCTATTCACCCCCCTCTAGCACATATTATAGGGACCAACATATTGTAATTCTTTGCAAAAAATTTTCAATATTTGGCATTTTAGGATATGACATATTTCAATAAAGAGAATGCAAGCAATGCATAAAAAAAGCTCAAAAATATCTTTCTTCCAAACTTAATTTGTGAAATTTGTCCATTAATTAAACAAAAAAAATGGCATTTCTAATTCATATTAAATCCATTATCCCATGTTTTGAATTGGTCCATATGGATATTTGAGAACTTTATGCAATAGCTTTCTTGAAAGGATATGATTATCTTTTGATCAATGCGGATTATTTTAATAAATTTACATGGGTTTACTTAATGAGAGCTAAACTTGATGTTTTTTTTTTCTATAGTTCCTATTTTTTATTATGGTTTTGACTCAATTTGATAAAAAAAATCCAGCAAATTAGATTTAATAATGAACTTTGAAATTAATATATTTGAGTTTTATTCGTTAAAAGGCATCATGCATCAGCTTCTTTTGTGGAGACTCCTCAACAAAATGGGGTGGTAGAAAGAAAACATAGTCCATCCTTATCTAAGGGCTGGGGAAAGATCTCACATCTTTAATAGCCAAGGATTGGATTGTGGATTATAAGTAAGGGTATGCCCCTTTCCTTTGATGAGGTGTCTTTTTGTAAAAGACGACATTGTGAGGGCAAGTGCTAAAGTGGATAATACCCTATAGTTGGATGTAGTCCAACAATCCTTGTATCAACAAACGAAATTGTTTATGGGAATCCCATACTAGCCTTTAGAGAAAGCACATTCCACCCTTGATTAGGGGGCTAGTGTCGAGGGGGAAAGATTTCACATCCTTACTAACCAAGGATCAAGTTGTGATTTATAAGTAAGGGCATGCCTTTTCCCCTATAAGGCACCTTAAAATGGGGCTAGTGTCGAGGGTGAAACATCTCACATAAGAGAAAACAAAATCCACCTTTAACTAGAGGCTAGTGATGAGAGGCAAAGATCTCACATTCTTAATAGCTAAGGAATGGATTGCAGCTTATAAGCACTTTCCCATACTAAGGTGTCTATTCTCAAAAGAAAACACCATGAGGGCAAGTCCTAAAGTGGACAATACCTCATAGTAGGACATAGCCCAATAATCCTTGTATCAACAAATGGTGTCATTTATTGGAATCCTTGAAGACTTTTAATGAAAGCACATTGCACCTTTTATTGGGGGGCTAGTTTTGAGGGTGAAAGGTTTCACATCCTTAATAGTCAATTGGTCAAATGTGATTTATAAGTAAGCATGTTTTCCCCAAAGAAGTGCCTTTTCTTAAAAATCAATCATGAGGACACTCCCTAAAATAAACAATATCTCGTAATTGGGTGCAATTTAACAATTCTTGTATTGATAGAAATTTTTGTAATGGAACCCTATGTACATGTCCTTAGTGAAACAAATATGTTGTCACTATTTAAAAATGCTCAATTATAACAGTTATATCAATTTACTAAATTAAGTTACTAATTTAATTGTTAAATTAATTTACTTTTTTTAAAAGTTAATTATATAATTTTCAATTATAAAAAGGATGTAAGAGCCTAATTTTACAATTGTGACTGTACTTTTACTTTAGTTCAAAAATAATAAGAAGTTAACAAAAAAAAATGTTCTAAAACGAAGCAAAAGTATTTAATGCGAGAAAGAGACAAAAAGAGGTCAATCCACCATTGGATTTCATACTTTATTCATATAGATCATGCATGATAAATTTGAAGTTAACTTGAAAATGTTTAACTATTTGTTCAATAAGAGTACACTTTCAATCGATAAATATTGTTAGCTTTATTAGCTTTAAAATGACTATAGTTTTGATATGATAAAAATGACGAAAATTGTTTGAATGATCTCTGAACTTGTTTGAGTGATCCTTGAACTTGTTTGAATGATTTTTAAAGTTATTTGAATGTGTTTTTGAATTTAATTTATAAATGTCAAAAACTTCCATACATTTTTGCTTTTGAAGTGCTTAAGTGTTTCCATGTGAAAAATGATCAAGATTACTTCAATGGTCTTTAAACTTATTTAAATTATTTTTGAAGTTGTTTGAATGAGTTTTTGAACTTGTTTGAATAGATTTTATACTTGTTTAAATAAGTTTTGAAGATCCTAAGTGTTTCCACGTGAAAAAGTTTCAAAATTGTTTGAACATTATTTGAGTGATCCTTGAAATCTACAAGCTTGATTTAGATGTTTTAGTGTTAAATTTGTTTAAATGAGCTTTATAATCTTTCTAACACTTAATATTGAGATGTTTAAGTGTTTGACTTCAAAGGTAGGTTCATCAAGTAAAAAGGCTAAGGTGTGTGAAGCAAAAACCAAATTAAAAAAACCTTCAAAAAGCTTTCTGTCTCTTATCTATCCTTAAATGTTCATCATCTACCGATAAATGTTCCATATCTATCGATAGTTGTGGTTTTGCCTAGTATCTATCGATAGATACACATGAACTATCAATAAATAGTGATTGTTGGACATAAAATTCAAAAGGAAAATGGCTAGTTTCTTCATCAAACTTTCTTTAACAGCTCCAAAACTTTTCCAACTATAAAAAGGACTTCTCCAACACATTTAGAAGGTTAGAAGAGTGGAGAAAACATCATTTGAACAAGAATCAAACCTTATGAGGAAAAAGAAGAAAAAGAGAGAGAAACCAAGCTAAAGCAAGCAAATTAATTTCTTTTCTTCCACCTAGCTTTTAAGTTTTCTTGTGCTATAATTCCTTTATGCCTTTATTCTCATCTTTTATAATCGTTGGTATCACTATCATACTCTTCCAACTTTGTATTTACTTAGCAAAATCCATCTTCAAGAGGTAGATTTGCTTCAATCTTGTAAGAAAGAAAAAGGTATACCTTAACCTCCTAAAGGTAATGTTGAAAGGTTGTGCTTGATCCATAAAAGACATTGTATTGAGAGGTTGTGTTTGATCCTTGAAAGGCATTGTAAAGGTTATGTTTGAGCATTAAAAAAAAGTATTTTTCATAGTAGATTTGAAACTCCTTACTTTCTAAGGGAGAATATGTAAACACCTTTATAGAGGGCCGAACCTCTATAAATTTTTTGTGCCTTTTCTTTCTACTTTTTACTCGAACTTGTGCATTTCATCTCTAAGAAGTTTTAGAAATTTGTCTACAACTTACTTATTCTTCACTTTTATATTTGTGCATTTTACTTTGAAGAGTTTGAAAATTTTGTTTTCAACTTGTGTGTTCATTAAGTTGCTTATTAAATTTCTTTCGGCATATTTTAAAGTGAAAAACAAATTTGAGAAACTTGTCTTCAAGCTTGTCTTTATTAAAAGTTTAATTTGTTAAAAAGAATTTTTATAAATCCAATTCACTTCTTGCTTGGATATTTTCTCATTATTATTGAGTTAACATTCCTAACAAATATATATAAAAAAAGACTCGATTGATGTGATATGATTATTAGATTGACTTAAAACTTCACGTGCATGATGAGTACAAATAGATTGTTAAATTCAATGGTAAGTACTAAAAAGATTAAATTATACATGAAATTATAAAATGGTGTAAAACTTAAATTAAATTTAAACTACTATAAATGGTATATCCGTTTGGTTTGAAGAAGAGTAAGTCATCCCTTTTTATCTATTGTCGGTTTTCTTCCCCTATTTTCTTTGTTTGGGTCTTGTGAAAACGAAGGTTATTGATAGTTAACGTAGAAGCAGTGTTAGGTGCTTGCATGCATTCGTGTTTGTGAGAAGTCTTTCAATAGTTGTACCAAAGAAGTAAAATACATTCCTAATCTTGACGAGAATGATAATATAAGATAACTTTTTTTTATCAAACCGCAACACTATATCGAGAAACCGAAACTAAAAACTTTGTCAAATCTTTGTTACTCAATGAGATAACAACTAATAAATGTTGCTGTAACTTCTTTAGCCTAATGCTCATTGTGCAAAGTGACTGTTATGGCGATGGGGTCTTATTTTAATACTAAGGAGAATTTAAAACTTTTAAGTCTGGATTTGACTTTCACCTGAAATATGCTTCTTGTATTAAATTTATAATATATAGTTATTATGTTACATTTATCCATCATAGTTGATTAAATTTCTATTTTTTATATGTAGTCTTGTACCTAGATTGTTTTTGTGCAACAATATTCTTGCCTTGGCTTAGTTAATATCTGGAGCTATAGAGTTTTATTCTAGTTAAATTATGCTTTTAATCTCTTTACTTTATAAAAAAAGATGGATTTAGTTTTTATATAATAATTTGTGTAAATTGAGTTATTGTATTTTTTTTTAAAATTTGTTAATATCAATTCTAACACTAATATCGTTAAGTAGTGTGCTGATGTAGCACTTAACCAAACTGACATGACATTAATCGAGATGACATGATGTTCAATTTTTTTTTTGTTAATTTGACTGAAAAAAGAAAAACACATAATCCTTCTATTATCAAAATTTAATATCAAAATAATGAATTGTGTTTGGTTGTTGGAGGCGAGGAAGAGAGAAAACTAATTGAATTTTCTGGTTTGATAAAATAGCAAATTGATTAGAGAAAATTTAAGATTGATACTTAACAACACTCTTTCTAACTGATTGGCTAATGGGATAACTTGTCTCTTTACTTTGTGTTACAGTAATTATTCCTAACTTTTACTGTTTGGGCGCTTAATCAATTACCAGTAAAGTGTTTCCAGATAAGGTTTACAAATAAGTACGAAGGCGGTTTGGCCAAGTGTTGTGAACAAAGTGGTGGATAGGAATGAACAAGTAGAAGAATTTTTTGGAATTTCACCTTTTCTACAGCAATAAGGAAAAGAGGGGGGGGGGGGGGGGGGAGGACAGAGCAGGGTTTTGACTGAAAAAAACAGTTTTAAGTTGTTAATTAATTAATCATATATATAGAAGAAACCCAAACCAAAGTCTCCACGTGCTATAGTCCTCACATCCCAATTTAAGCTAATTAAGCTGTTAGTGTTAGTTAGGTCTGAAAGGTTATCAAAAACCTAAAATCCCCCAATACTTGCATTACATGCCCATCACGTTACACATAAATATCCAACAAATACAATACTAACACCTTTTCTTTCTATTGCTGCATGTTATCTCACACACGTACACGTATATATTTATATAATTTATGTTTGAATAACCAATTTTGTAATAAAAAGATATTTAATTTATATTAATTCTTATATATGTATTCTCATAGTGTCTGATTCAGTGTAAGTATATATCTATCTTCTTATATTAATAAATTTATCCAAATTTTTTTAAAAATTCATTTGATCAAATGTAAAATACTTATATATATAGAGCTTTATTCTCATTATTCTTGATTAAAAATCCTTCCAAGTTTTAATTGGAATTCGGGTGTATTACTATCAGTACTTTGATCTACGATGGAAATGCTAGTAATTAATAAACCAAGATATAACTGGAAAAGTAGAAAAAAGAAAAATAAAAAAGGGGTATGTATAAATGTAATGCTAAATGGTAGCTAGGTGGGTTATAAGTAGAGGTTGTAGGTTGGAAACTTGTAAAGACGTTGAAAGGAGAACGAAATTCACCCCACCAAGCAACCTCTCTCTTTGTGTGTAAAGTTGATTGTTTACTTATAAGCGTTTGTTAGCCTAGACGTTGCATCAATCGCTGCAACTGGTCTGTCCAAACCCTCCAACTCTCTAACGGAAAACACTTCCCACATCTCCTTCCCTTCCCTTATATCTTCTCTTTCCATCTACCTTTCTCTTCTTGTCTTGTTTGCCCACCCGCAACCATCTCTTTCTTCCTTCTTCTTTCTTCTTTCTTTTCTCCATCAATAACCCCCCTGCACGGCTGCAACCTTCCCTTTCCTTTATATGTTTTTGCTCCCTTCCTTTAATCACTTCAACTCTTTCTTTGGTGCTGACCCAAGATCATCAGGTTTCTGGAGATCCATCCAGCACCAATCTAGCTGGGGTATATATATACACCTCGGAAATCCATACGTAGTTAATAGCTAGGCTAGGGTTGCTTGGATCTTACTACATAGCTTGTTGTGATCAGCAAAGATCAGATGTGCACCAGAGGCCACTGGAGGCCTGCCGAAGATGAAAAGCTCCGGGAGTTGGTGGAACGCTATGGCCCTCATAATTGGAACGCCATAGCCGAAAAGCTTCAAGGCAGATCAGGTGAAAGCCCTAAATCAGATATACACTAGATATAGTGGTTCGTTTCTTAATACAATTACCCCATAGTCTTTTTCTTGTATGAATATGTATCTGTTAACAAGACCGACTTGCCTAGGGTTTCAATTTTAATGTTAATCGATAACATCCAGAACCCAACAATCCATATGCTTTGCTGCTAAATGAAAAATAAAAATGATACTATTCTAAGCTGTCTCTAATAAGTTAATGGCTAACAGCGGAGGCACGTTTTGATTGAATCAGGCAAAAGCTGTAGGCTGAGATGGTTCAACCAGTTGGATCCGAGAATCAATAGAAGCCCTTTCACGGAAGAGGAAGAGGAACGGCTTTTGGCTTCTCACAGGATCCACGGGAACAGATGGGCTGTTATTGCCAGGCTTTTCCCCGGTCGTACTGATAACGCCGTAAAGAACCACTGGCATGTCATCATGGCACGTAGATGCAGAGAACGATCCAGGCTTTACGCCAAAAGATCAGCTGCCCATCACTCAACCACCCTACCAGACCATCGAAAGCCTTCCCCTAAACCACTTCATCAAGCTGTTCACTCCGAGTCTGAGATAACGACTAGTTTTGCTCCACTTTTCGACAAATACAAGCAAGGATATCCCTACCCCTATCCTTTCCCTCCCCATTTTTTCAAAGAGTTTTACGCTCGCGATTGGAATCCAACCCATTGTATTACAATCACGGAAGGTGCGTAACATGTTTGTAATGAAATCTTTCCTTAAATATAGCTGTGCTGTACGTATAAACCTAGAAGATGCGATGAACATGTGTTTCTTCAGTTCTTCTAGCTAGCCCATGGTCATGTTCCCTGTATAATTGACAATAACATATACTGCAGATAAGAATCGACCAACCGAATTCTATGACTTTCTTCAAGTAAATACAGACTCCAATAAAAGTGAAGTGACAGACAACACCAGGAGAGATGAGGAGGAGGTAGATCAGGAAGCTATGGAGCAGCAGAGCAAGGCTGGGGCTTCATTCATCGATTTCTTATCGATCGGAAGCTCCTCGTAACGTTTGTGTCTTTGATCATCCTTCACGATCATACATAGATATCATTGCAAAAGAATCATCAACTTACATCAACACATTGTAGAAAAAGACAAAAAACTAATTACAAGCTTAATTTGCTAGCTGTTGCCACTGCATTGATTGACACAACATATTTAAGAAAATTTATCAATTATTTAGGCTTTATATAGAAACCAAATGGCATGATTATGTGTGAATAGCCGAGGCTTTACGCAAAAAGTGTTGCTGTAAAACCCTTGTCAGTGGATCTCAGGAATGTTTAGCATTAAAATCATCATGTTCAGTGGTTTTTTTCCCCCTTTTGTTGGCCTGATATCATGTTCCTCTGATACGTAATTAATTTGCATGATCAATTCTCTTCTGTAAATGTGTACCTTTTCCTGCTCTGTCTCTCTCTCTCTCTCTCTTTACACACACACACACACACATTGATCTCCTTCTTTGTTGCTTGATCAGCTAGTTTCATTGAGTGTTTCCATCTCAAAAATGGGAAAATCCTTGATGCATGTCTCTACAGAGGTTGAAAATTATATATATATATATATATATATATTATTGCATAAAACAAAACTTCTCCTTGTCTCTCTTTCCCTCAAAGCAAATGAAAATTTTGTAATTATAGCAATAATACTGGTCTTGATATGTATTCCTGTTATCATTTTTATAGCAAAACCCACCATTTCAGCAACTTCATTTGCTCCATTTTATTATTTTAGATGTTTCACATATATTAGTATTGTGCTCTCAATATATATACAGCTCTAACATGTGTCAGAATAAAAGTTTGCCTTCTCTCTCTCTCTTCTAAATTTTTTCAATAAAGAAAATGTCCTTTTCTAGCTGGTTGTTTGTTTGTTAGAAACCTTATTTTCTTGAGCATTGTTTAGGTGTAAAGTTTTTCCAAGATATAGTGATGCAATATAAGCCATCCGCAATGACTTCAGCAGCTGATAAGATTCAATCATGGAATGTAGGATAATTTAACTAAAGTGATGTAATTTTGGACACAAAAGTATGATCTGACAGGACTATCAAACAACCCAGTACATTTGTCACTCCTTTAATTGTTCATAAGCCACCATAAAGTTGATAAAATCCTTGATTTATTTGTCTTGGGATTGATTGTGGTCTTTGTTCAGTGACATTGGATTGAGTTTACTATTTGCTTAATTCGATCTCAAGAAAATTTATTGAAGAATTTACTTCCATTTGATGCCCATTGAACATTAATCAAAACTTGGGAGCTGGAACCCTATGCAAAATGGATTTGTTATAACCATTAATACCTTAATTTATTCCCAATTGGACTTCTCTCAATGGTAGGAACTTGAAATTTTTTTACTTTAAGGTTTTAGATTCAATGTGAGAAGAGAGCAAATTTTCTCTCAACCTTGTGTAGCTTAAATCCCAATGGATTTTCTCATATATAAGAATGAAGGGGAAGATCAACTGATTTAAAAAATGATGCTTCCGCCTTACAAATATATTTCTATATATGCTTGCACATAAAGTTTCTATAAGTTAAACGTTTCAGAAATTGTTATAAGAAAAAAAAAAAAAGAATGAGGATAATAATAAGGGTTCTTTTAGTACGTAGGAGAAGTACAAAGGAGAGCAACAATTTTGTCACGACCTGTTTTTTGGTGGGCTATGATCGGCAAAAGGACCTACGCGGTTATGGCTCATTAGACCCAAGCAAACCTTAAACAATGTTGCTTACTAAATTACCAATATATTTTCTTTAGAGATTTTCAAAATTTAACGAGAAAATCACACAAGTGCACATGGTCATCAACAAGTAATACAGTGATAAGAAAGATTGTTGATCCCTCAGGGAGTTGATTCCAAATCTATACTAAGTACTAAAATTGACACAAGCTAATTTTATCCAAATACTCAAAATTCTAGAACTGATTAAAAGTAAAACTAAGTGACAAATTTAAACCAGAAATTGCAAACCAGAATTGATGTAAAAGCAGTGGTGTAAAATTTAGGATTATGGGTTCAATTAGTATTTAATTTGGATGCATGATTGGCTAATTACTCACTTCAATGGAAATTGATACTAGTCTAGAATCCTCAAGCATGTATGATTCTCTGTCGAGATATCGTACAATGGCCTAACTTAATTAAATCTCTATATGCACGTTTGGTTCATGAAATAGATAAGAATATAATAGAATAACTATTCTTTGATAATAGAATAAGGTGAGAATAGAATAGAATAGTTATTACGTCGTTTTGTACCACGAATGGAATAGGACATGAATAGTTATTATAGTTTATTGAAGTGTTTGGTAGGTAAAAATAACTTTGGAATAGGAAAGAAAAAGAGTATAAAAGGACAAAAATATCTTTTATTATATATATGATTAATTTTTTTATTTTATATTATTTTTTAAATGTTAATAATTTAAAATTTATTTTAAATATTAATACTTAATAATTTAAATATTAATCTTTTATTAATATTTTAATATTAATTTATAAAATATTAATATTTTATTTATAATTTAGGTGTTATTATGACTATTTATTTTTATTTTATTTTAAAATATTAATATTTTATAATTTAAATATTAACATTTAATTTATAATTTAAATGTTATTATGATTATTTATTTTTATTTTAATTTATTTTTTAAATATTAATAATTTATAATTAATTTAAAATACTAATAATTGATCATTCAAATATTAATATTTTATTTATAATTTAAATGATAGTATGATTAAAATATTAATAATTTTAATCAATTTTTGAATTTAAAATATTTTTTATAATATATATTAAAATAAGTTTTTTCTTTTTTATAATAATATTAATAATTGATAATTTAAATATTAATATTTTATTTATAATTTAATCATTAACATTTAAAATATTAATATTTTATTTATAATTGAAATGTTATTATGATTAAACATCAATAATTCCATAAAAAGTATATAATGGCCAAGCACACTATTCAAACTACATACTAACATCCACCATAACCCTAGAAATAAAAATTGAGCTCAACATATCCATAGAAACATTCAACATCTCAAACAAATAAAGCATTTTTATAAAGAAAGATAGAGAGAGAAAATCAAATCTAGTGAGAGAAAGTATTTGGTGCAGCTTTTGCAGCTCAATCTTCAAAGATTTCCACCGTTTTTCTTCCCTTTTTCAAAGATTTTTCCCAAAATGGTATATGCTATAACCCCTTTTTTCAAAGTGAAAAGCTTGTTTTTATACCCAAAAAATTACCCTAAAATTAAAAAGATCGGATGGTGTGGATTTGCCAAGGTACGTGTCAATGTCGCAGTGCTGACCTTTCTATTTGGTGTTGAGTCTTGGTTGAATAGGGGTGGTGTTGCAATGCTGGCCCTCGGAGGTTGTGATGTTGCCTTGTCTACCTGGTTGCTGTGTAACCTGCAACAATCCTTCAAATTCTTACACAATTTTGACCATGATCCAATCAGAACTAGATGAAGTGTTGACCATCGTAGCCTTTTCTTTTAACTTTCCAGTGGTTCAAAAATCTCATCAATCGGACTTCTGTAGATTAATTGACGCTCAAATTACTACAACATGGTTAGAGATCTCCTTAAGCATCTATGCACGATTCTTTGCCATTTAAGCCCCACATGCTTGCACACCTTTGATAACAAATGACTAAATCAATAAAGGTTCAAAAATAGGACTTTTATTTTGAAAATGAGCTAAAAGAACTCAATTAAAAATACTCAAACATGCATTAAGCTAATTAATAAAAAGATGTAAAAACAACCTAAAATATGACTAAAAAGCAGGAGGACTTCATTCTTTTTATGCTCAATAAAGTGTAAGATAACTCTATAAAATAGAGTTATCACACCCCCAAACTTAACATTTTACTAGTCCTTGAGCAAAACTTAAAACAAAGAAATAAACATGAACATAAAAAACATTGAACTATAAATCGGTTGTACCAATCCAAATATCACTTTTAATTCCTCGTAAGTCATCTTATTTCCTCAACATCCTAAGCAAAGTATAAATATTATTCAAGTTCAAATTTCACTAAATTGCAAGCTCATTTTCAAATGAAATCTTTTGTGTGTGTGTGTGTGTGTGTAGTTTCATGCAATGAAAATCATGCCATTTGATAAGTTTATGCTTATGCAAAAATTTAAATTAGTCAAAAGTTTCATATGTTTGCTCTTCATCTCTCTTTCCACTAATGTAGGTTAACACTTACTCAAGGGTCCTAAGGACTTTGTCAAGCTTGTAATGTATGGCAAGGGTCAAGGTAGGATTTAAGAAACTATGTAGCTTAAATCACCCTAATCACATAATCATTCTAGGACCTATAATGAGATTTATTTCTTATTCCTCCCAATCACCTTTTTCTTTCTTCAACCTTCTCATTCATTAAACACTTTATTCTTTTTTATTTTCATTGTTTTCTTTTTTTTTTTTCATTCACAATTTAACACCCCCAAACTTATTTCCTTTTATGTTAGGTAGTATGGTGAATCCTACATGACTTTTTGAATTTTTCTCCACTTCCACCTTATCTACTTTTGTCTTCATTTCTAGCTCATTATGCTCCCTAAAATGGTTTATGTACTTAGGAGTGATGGGTATTAAAGTGGAAATTTATTTATGGTTAAGGCTTATTTAATATGTGTTTAATCAAAGAAAAAGAGAAAATTTAGGCTAAAAAAGGGTGACTAAGGATAATAGTATAGACGGGTAGGCTCGAAAAGCTCAAACGATCCAAAGATGGCCTAAGTCATTTACCTAATTAAGTGTAACCTAGGATTTCGCCTTGAGAGAAATTCAAACAAATTTTAGAACTCAAGACTTTATTCAAAAATTTACACTTACATAAACATTTTCCAAATGAACACAATTATTCAAAGCAAGAAACAAGTGCTCAATATGGTAGAAATTCACATTCTACAATGATGCTTAACAACAAAGTTCAACATAATACTCAAACAATATTTCCATTTACTTGGAGCACAAGATAACAAGACAACTATTTTTCTTCATTGGATGAGTAAATCAAATCAATTGGTGCAACTAATCATCATAGACAACATTTTCATGGAAAACAAACTCGCTAAACTTTAACACTAAACAACTTACTCAAATTGAAACTAATAACATGAAATGGTAAAATAAAAAAGAAAAGTTTAAAATTTTAAACTTCCTTTTGAACTTAAAGCTAACATTGTCCTCAATGTTACTAAAAGTTAATGAAAGAAAACTCCCTTGATCTCACTCTTCTTCCTCTTCCTTATCATTATCATCAGTTATGGGATTCTTTAGCAAGGATGGAAAAATGGCCATGTCCATCCCCATATGTAGTGCACAAGCTTGCAATATCTGCTCCATTGCCTTTACACACTTTCTCTAGTGTGCCACTTTGTGTTCAAGATGCTTAAATCTTTGGGGTATGGTGAGGTTTGTATGGTGTGGTGGAGGTCTTGGTGTAAAGGATGAACTCCTACCAGCAGCAGAGTGCTCATGAGCATTGAATCTTTGAATGATACATGGGTCTAATGGTGCTTTCGAATGCCGAAGTTCTTCGTCACTAGACTAATGCACTCTCGCTTGTTTGCATAAAGCCGTGATGAGTGATGGGTACCACAGGCCATCTTTAGCTGAAATAGCAATGTGAATGATATTAGCAAAAATTAACCGACTAACATTAATGGACTTACCTGTGATGATGGCATAAAGAAAAATTGCTTTATCCTTGGTGACATTGCTCAAATGCTCTACCAGTATTTTGGCTGTGAGGAAGTGATACCAAACCTTGAAAAGGTTATTCATTGTGCTAGCCTTGAATGAGATCGATACCCTTTTAGAGATTTTCCATTGGGTGCCTAGTTTGCAAAGCAAGTTAATGACCTCAACCAAATTCATATTGCCATTCAAATATTGAGTATACTCGTCCAGCAAATAGTAAAACTAGTTAATGGTGTGGCTGTGAAAAGGCGCTTGCTTACCCCTACAAAATGTAACACTATTCTCGTGCTCATAAGCATTTGCATAAAACACAATCACCATGTGAAACCCCACCTCTATGTAAGAGAATAATTAGGAAATTCTTAGGTGAGCATGTAGAATTCATGTTTTGAACATAGTTTTGACCTTCAAAAAGAATTTATTGTCACCTTGGTTGGCCGTCACTGTTGAGTCATAAATTTTTCTAAGTTTGGATGGTCAAAATATGAGGTTTTTATAACACAATCTTTTGAAAATAAAAAATGACGGTAATGGTTCCCTTGATAATTAGATAACTAAAAATGATTTTTTCATAGTTTTTGGAGTATGTCTGCTATGATAAATTAGAGTTGCAAATTTAATTTCAGTGGAACTTTTTCGATTTTATTCTTGAAACCAAAATTTTGATTTTTATTCTTTTGGATTTTGATGTTTTTGATATTTTTATTGAATCCAAATGAGGGGGGGGGGGGTGTTTGTTTATTTACATTAAATATCTTAAGTAAATGGAGTGTAAAATGAAAGAAGTGAAAATGAAGACATTTACTTAAATGGTGTTTAATGTAAATAAGTTGAACAGGTTTTTGTAGGCAATCTGTCTCAAAAATTGCATTCTGTGTCAAATGTATCGATACATGTGCATGATGTATCGATACAGTTAGTCTAGAAAGGGTTTCTGATGAACATTTATCGATACAAATTTTCCAGAACCAAAAGTATCGATACATTTCGTAGATTTTTGAAAAAATAAAAGGTATAAAAAGGTATTTTTACATCCCATAGTATAAATATGACCCCTACTTCAAGGGTTTTTCATTCTAAGCTGCCTTTCATCAGTTTTTCAACAACTTTAAGCTCTCTCAAACCCATTTTCACCCAAATCATTATTTGGGAGATTGAAAGCTTGGTTTTGGGTTTTTCAAACAAAGGTGACATCTTTCAACTTCTAAATCTTGATTTACGAAAATTTTTAGCACTAAAAATATTATTTTTATGCCCAAATTTTTTTATGGAATTCTAAAGGTCAAGGTTTGTGATTTTTCTTAGCATCAAAGCTCAGTTAAGGTAAAAGATGAAGGATTGATGGTTTTGTAAGTAATTTTTATGTTAAGTAATAGCAGGTTTAAGTTAGAAAGTTCGTTTTGGTTAAATCCTAATAGTTTTGAAAGTGTTTAGAATGATTATTACTATATTGACAGTTTGAGTAATGATTGTAATAATAGTTGAATACTTTAGGTGCTGTCAAAACTCCAAGAAATTCACTGGAGTAAGGTCTTATTTGTTGGTGTAGGTCAACACTTTTAAGGTAAGTGGATACACTTTTTGAAGTATTTTAATATGTAAAGTGAGTATGATTTTTTATGAAATTGATTTATTATGCATCAAGAAATATTACTTTAAGAATGGCTTATCAAACGATTTGAGCTATAATGTTTTAACTAGATTTTGAAATGTATGATTGAAAGATTTGATTTGATGATGATTTCTTATGTGAGATGATACAAATGATTTTCAGCTAGTTTGCCAATCTACTATGTATGTAAATATTCTACTATGTATTAGTTTTCAACAAAGGGGAACGAGCCCTTTCAAACGTTTTACTTTAAAAACTTCAATTCCAATATGACTTAAGAGAAAATGACAAATATGATAAGTTCATGGATGACAAGTGGATGTAAGTTCCTACCTTTATACTTGATGATGAGCATGATGATTGAGTTTTTTTTTTTTTTGGAAGAATATGATTTGTAGTAATTAGTACCTAAATTGTTGTTATGGAAAAAAATAGAGATGATGCTTATGTGTAGCTAGACATTTCAACCCTTAAGGTTGTGATATGCTTTATATGAGGAATACTAGAACATGTTAATCATGGTTCTTGGGGATAATACATGATGTAGTTTCCCCATACCCTATAAGAGATTTAAAGGTGTAGCATGAATCTACTTGGATTATGTATTGACGATAGATTGAGATATGAAATAATACTTTGCATGTGATTGTTTCCCGGAGCTTTCACATGGTGTGAGGTAACATTTCACATGAGGTGAATTGCATTTAGTATGATGATGATAGTGCTCCACATGGTGTGAGGTAACATTCCACATGTGGTGAATTGCATCGAGTATGATGATGATAACATTCCACATGGTGTGAGGTAACATTCCACACGTGGTGCCAATGCACAGATATATGAGTAAAGTGTTGGGATGAGCCCTGCAGTCAATTGGGATTGGTTAAGGCTTGATTCCAATCATGCAACAGTATCATTCATGTTGAATGATTAGAGGTTTTCCTTCATCAATAAGACATCAATTATAATGAGTTATAAGTCTAATTGGATGAAGTCCATGAGATTAATATGCATTGCAAGGAAACTGTAATGGGTTGCAGTTATGAGATTCCTATGCATTAAAGCATAATCTCAAAATGTTCCTAGTCAATGTATCATTGAGACTGGACATCAATGAAGCTTAGAGACTAGTATATTTTATGTTCTTTACTTTGGAAGTAAGCAATCGATCTCATAGATTGAAGTATAGAGATACTTGGAACTAGAATGTAGGTGTTTGCCTAGGAGAGCAAGTTCACTGAACATGACTATCACGACCCAAATTTTGGGCCATGATCGGCGCATAGGCCCAATGGACGTAGTCCACTAAGCCCAAGCAAGCCTATTAGTCTGACGTGTTCATCATTCCATCATAAACTGCTAAGTCATTTTTCAAAACTTAGAATCAAAATATTATTAAACATTGCCATCTCATATTGGCATACTAAACAAGTGTATATACATTTGTTTACAACATGTATCTTAACAATTACATTAGGTTCGTCTATACACAACAAAATAATACTCGACTTCCAGCGGAGGGACTCGGATGAATGTACAGCTACTGAATGCCGAGACACCTACCAAAAGATGTGTACAAGTCTACAAGGAAACCTCGTCCTAGTTACCGGCTGCCTCGTGATCTAAAAACATGAAGTTGAAAACAGTGAGTATAAACCCAGTGAGTGAACAAGGAAGGGAACAAGCAACCATAAGGAATCTTTAACGAAATCATGATGCATTCTTTTCAAAATAATGCAATTTGTTTCTATTCTTATTAAAAACCCCTCATCAACCCTTAAATGATTAATCATTTGAAAATCATTAACCCATACATAACGAACCATTTGAAGAATGAAAGCTTCAATATTACACAAGTCAAATACAACAACGAATCTTGGCAGTAGCGGAAAGGCATTCTCGCTGCAGCGTAGCTGCAACGAGAATGAATTTTTGTTGCAGCGACGTTGGGATTTAGTTATTAGCCGAACGAGGGTTTCTCAACTGGCTGAGGGTTTCTCACTAAACCTCCCCATTTTAAACTTAACTCATTTAAACCTTAATGTTGGAAGTCTATGCTCTGATATGGTAGCAAAGAAGTGAAAGATAGGGCAGCAATTGGACAAGATAGGAGACCAAAACAGAAGGTTTTTCGCTACAGCGAGATTTTTTCTCGCTGCAGCGAAATTGTAACCCAGAAACAGAAGGTTTCTCGCTGCAGCGAAATTCTTTCTCACTGTAGCAAAATTCAGCTGATGAAACAGAGAGTTTTTCGCTGCAGCGAGGTTCCTTTTCGCTGAAGCGAGAAGCTAAAATGACTATCTTGCTGCAGCGAAATTCCTTCTCGCTGCAGCGAGAACCAGTTCTGGTGAAGGTTCTCAAACCCGAGAGTTTCTCGCTGTAGAGAAATACAAGGCACCAAACGAAAATTTCCCTTTCTCTCAAAGAAAACCACCATGCTTGAAATGTTCAAACCAATAAGAAATACATAACAACTTCCCAAAGTTTAACATACCGAATTTCACATACATTACATCCATATACGTAACTCATAAATTTCTTATAACACACATGTTTACGTATGTATACATATACATATACCCATCACCATCATGCACACCATCCCATCATCATCATCACCAGCTCATGCGCACTCCTTACTTGCACATGGCTGGGTCATCACCGGGTTATGCGCACTCCCTACTCGCACATAATTGGGTCATCCTCGGCTTATACGTACTCTCTACTCGCACATAACCGAGTCAATATAATTACACAACATTATATTCAAGCATATATGTATATCAACATAATGCAGCCACATTGAAATCCATAATAACCACATATCATAACATAAACCATTTCTCAAGAGCTTGTTCCCAAGGCATTCATTTTTGAGAAAAGTTGTATAAAATCATTCAAACACTTTGTTCAAAACAGTCATATTCCCAAAACAATTTTGATAGGCAGTCCACTCACCAATTGATTGTAGAGCCTTTAGATGACTCCAATTCCTCTAATTATCTAAATGAGATGATGGGGCTTCCTTAGAACCTAGGATTACATTAGCATAAGCAATAGCTCAATTTACACACTATGAACCCTAAAAGCTATCTCTTAGCTAGTTTTCAATTGCCACATTAAATGGCCATCTATGTTCACTATCTTAATCACTAAAAGTAATGAACATACTTAACAATAAAACAACTCATAAATCCCAATTACTAGCCATTTCCTACAGCTAAAAATCAAGCTTAGTTCATCACTCACCCTAGGGTTCCTTTGTAGTCGAATTCTCTTCCAATAGCTTCCTAATCAATGGGATAATTCTCTCTTTCTCTCTCTAGAATGCTTAGATAGTGAGAGAAAGTATGAAAACTAGATTTTTGAAGGGTTTTAAAGTGAGAGGATGAAAGAGCATAAGGGTTTATGGAAGAGTACACCAAAAGCATGAAAATTGGAGTTAGAGAGAGAAAGTTATGAAAGCTTGAAGAAAACTCCCATGGAGGAATTGAAGAAACGTGAGAAAAGAGAAGGGAAGAAGAAGACCAGCTGCTGGAAATTCAAGAAGGTGCTGGAAATTTCAAGATATTTATAGGCCAAACTTATCCATTCCCATAAAATTACGAAAATGCCCTTCTACTAATTAACTTATTCTCCTCCAATCTTTTATGCAATCTTTTTGCTCTTTTAACATTGGGACAAGATCCATAATGGTCTAGACATGTTCAGGTTCATAAAAACTTAAAATTTTAACTCGAGGTGAAAAATGACCATTTTGCCCCCACCATGAAAATCGTCAAAATTTTGGTTTTCTTTCCATTTTACCCCTAATTTCACCATCCATTTATGCCTTAGGCCTACTTAGGCCATAATATTGTTAAAAATCTTACTTTTAGGGCTTACTAAGGAAATGACGAAGTTACCCCTGGCTCGTATTATTACATCTATGCTTAGTTACAAGCCTAAAGAGGTTGGGGTCTCACAATGACCCACCATGAGAAGTGCATTTGGTAATACACTCTAGTGTCTATGCAACACTTCTCATGTGTCAGTTGTGTAAATACTCCCTAAACTTGAGACACCAAGTTATCTTATATGAGGAGTGCTATGCTTTGATTTCATCCCTACGGGTGCCTAACCAAGGATGCCAAAACAGGATGCTTTTGGGTATAGTATGAAGCATGTGAAGGCAAATGAGTGGTCAAGATAGGAATCATCACCTCAAGTGTTTTAGAGGACATATCCTATTAGTTCTTGGTTAACATTAGCTTATTGAAGTCCTTGGCCAAGGCGATATGGAGATTATGAAAAAGGTTTCATAACTCTCTATAAAGCTAATGCTATAATTACAAGAACAAATATGGAGGTCAATAAGAGTAGACACTGTACCAAGCTCTTATCATCTCCAGGATATATGATGAGGGAATGAATTACACTAATAGACTGTACACTGAAAGGTTGTCAAAGAACCCTTTGACTCTCCCAACAATTGGGTGGCCATAATGCATTGCAAGATGCCAATCTTGGTCTATGGAATCGATTATAAATTAATTGATTGAAATTTATATCAATCAATTAAGTCATTAATCAATTCCATTGCCAACATGTTGGGAACCTAATGGGTCACACACAATGACTGCATTTGAATTAAATTGGAAGAGTGACGATTTGAGTTAGACTTAAATCACATGCTAGGTTATTAACTTCCATAAACTTACTTAAAAGAGTTTAATTATGTTTTTGGCATAATTATAAGGCCTTGATTGCAAAATGTAAAGGAAATTAATTTTGATTTTAATTTTCAAGGACTTAATTAAAAGAGTTTAATTAAGTAATGGGCCTAATATTATAATGTATTATAATATTGAGGGCTTAATTACAAAATTGAAGTTATTTTAACCTAACTATATAAGTCACCTTTTAACTATTTTCTATATGAGCGTTTTTCACAATTGAAAAAACGTAGTTTTTGTCAGAAAAAGAAAAAACGTTTTTTTTTGCCACCCCTCCTTTTGTGTGAAAGAGAAAATTGCTTATGAAGCAATTTTCAAGAGAGGTTTGGCTAAGATTGTGAAAAAGAAGAAAAGGGAAATTGTTGTTCTCTTTGCTAGCACAAAGTATAGTTAAAAACTCCTTCCTTTGTTGAAGGTTCAAGTGCAATCGTGTGTACTACCATTGGAGGCCAAGCACTTGATTGGCTAGGGTTTTTGTTCCTTGTGGTGTTCGCGGGATTGCTTTAGAAAGTGCCATTGTGGTTACGAAATTACATNTAATAGGCCTAATATTATAATGTTTTATAATATTGAGGGCTTAATTGCCAAATTGAAGTTATTTTAACCTAACTATATAAGTCACCTTTTAAGTATTTTTCATATGAGAGTTTTTCATAATTGAACAAAACGTAGTTTTTGTCAGAAAAAGAAAAAACGTTTTTTTTTGCCACCCCTCCTTTTGTGTGAAAGAGAAAATTGCTTATGAAGCAATTTTCAAGAGAGGTTTGGCTAAGATTGTGAAAAAGAAGAAAAGGAAAATTATTGTCCTCTTTGCTAGCAAAAAGTATAGTTAAAAACTCCCTATTTTATTGAAGGTTCAGGTGCAATCGTGTGTACTACCATTGGAGGCCCAGCACTTGATTGGCTAGGGTTTTTTCTCCTTGTGGTGTTCGTGGGATTGCTTTGGGAAGTGCCATTGTGATTATGAAATTACATGGCACGGTAACTTTCTAAACAATAATTTATTTTGTGCTTTAATGTGTTAAATATCACCAAGGTGATCCATGGGTGGAGGCATGTTTTTTTGTTTAGTTATAAAATTTTTAACTTTCTTTTCGCTACGTATTTTGAGCATGCCATCCATAGTCAAACCCATCATAAAGCAATCCCCACACATGATGAGGCAAAATTCCACCACATGTTGGCAACTTTCCATATGAGCGAGGTCGATGTGCCACTTAAAAACCTAGACGTGGGCCAATACTTAGTAGACATTCTGCATTTATGATTATTGCATATTAGTTTTGCTATAGTGATGCCTTTTGTGAATGTTTCTTGTGTTGTGATGTTTGATTGAGTTATAGATTAAACAATAATCTGTACGATAGTTAAGATGGGTTAATAGATAGAATAAGTTTGTGAATGGTCTAGTGGAACCACTGTTTATGACTATTGCCCTCAAGGAATCTTTTCTTACTCAATAGTTGTTGTAGTACCCCGTGTTTTGATACGGTAGCTAATAAAGTTTACAGATGCCAATTGAGGTTGATTACTGAGTTAAAAGGGTAATTCAGAAGTGAACCTATGAAATCTCGATCTCCATAGGCACATAATTAGAAGTAGACGAGATAATGCGGACCAGGGGTAATTTCATAATTTCTCTTGGTGAGCTCCTATGAGTGGGTTTTTTTTTTTATGCTATTAAGGTCTAAATAGGCCTAAGGAATGAATGAATGATGTTTATGATGGTAAATAAATGAGGAAGATAAAAAATAATGATAATTTCCACGGTAGGAGCAAAATGGTCATTTTGCATCTTGGGTTTAAATTTTTAAGTTTCGTGAAACCGAGTACCTTTAGACTATTATGGACTTTGTTTTGGTGTCAAAAGAGCAAAAAGGTTGCACAAAGGATGGGAGGAAAACAAAACTACCGTGTTAAGGACATTTTGGTAATTTCGGTGGAAATTTGGATTAACTTGAAGCATAAATATCTGAGCTCCAGTAGCTTCTCCTTCTTCTTCTTCCTCCCCTTTTACGTTCCTTTTATCCTCCATGGAAGCTTCTTTGCAACTTCCATAACTTTCTCTCTCTAGCTCTAATTTTCATGCTTTTGTGCACTTTTTCATAAAAACTTTGTGCTCTTTCACTCTCTCACTTTAAAACCCTTGAAAAGTCTTACTTCTATACTTCCTCTCATTAGTTAGAAGTTTAGAGAGAGAAAGAGGGATTTTCCATGATAGCTTGAGTATTCTTGAGAAAGAATTCAACTACAAATCCACCAAGGTGAGTAATGAATTAGGTTAAATTTTCAAGTTGTTGATAATGGTTGATGATTAGAGTGGTGAATTAATCTATTGTTGAGATTGTTATTCATTTTTAAGGTGACTAAAGTAGTGAAATAAATAGCCACCTAGTGGTAATTGGAAGCTAGTTAGGAATAACCAGTAGAGCTTGATTTAAGAAATAGCTTTTAGAAGTGCATTTATGCAAATTGGGTTGGTAGTGATGTTGTGTGTGTGTGATAGGTTCCAACGAGGCCTCACATGTCTGTTTGAAGCAATAATCAAAGTTAGAATCAATTGAAGAATCAACAAGACCGGTGAGTGAACTTACATTTTAAAATTGTTTGTGGAATGTGAATGTAAATGCACAAAACATTTGAATGATTTTAACCAACTTTTCTTTAAAAATGCGTGTCGGGGAACAAGCCCTTGATAAAATGTTTTGATGTTGATAAAATTTGAAATGTGCAAAAGGATGAGTCCATGTGCTCCTATATTATGTTGGTATGTATATATATATATGAATATATGTTGTGCATTGATGAATAATGTTGTGTGATGATATTGACCCAGTTATGTGCGAGTAGGGAGTGCGGATAAGCCGATGATGATATTGACCTGGCTATGCGCGAGTAGGAGTGCGCATAAGCCGATGTTGACCCGACTATGTGCGAGTGGGAGTGCGCATAAGCCGATGCTGACCCGGCTATGTGAGAGTAGGGAGTGCGCATAAGTTGATGATGATGATGACCTGGCTATGACGATGAAAGAAGTGGGTGGTGTACGTGTTTATATATGTTTATATATGTATATGTGATAGAAAGTTTATGACTATAATATGTGATTGAAATGAATAATGAGAAACTTGATTATTGTCAATGTGTTCACTTTGATGTGCAATATGGTAGGAATGGATTGTGTGGCATGTGAAAATCCCTTAATTGTCATCTCCCTTAACTCTCGCTGTAGCGAGAAACTCTCGGGTGGTGGGGGCATAAGCCAGCCTTGTTTCTTGCTGTAGCGAGGAAATTTCACTGTAGCGAGAAACTCTCAGGTTTTGATGTAGTGCTTTCACTTTGATGAAGATTTTGACTACCTTTCTGTCCGAACTAAAAAATGTGGCAAACATTAAAGTTGTAGATCTGTCTCTTAGATTTCTAATGGTCTACACATCAGGTTAATTGGACTTCTGTATCAGAATATATGCTAGAAAAACTGAAACACATGCAAACTGACACTATTTCTCGCTGCAACAAGAAACTTTTTGTTTTGGCCGCCTGAATCTCGTTGCAATGAGAATGAACTTTGCTGCAGTGAGAAACTTGCTGCCATGCTTGCTACCTTGCTTGATTTTGACATATTTTTCACCCATTTAACTTCATGGATTGATCTTGGGTTTTTGCAACACTATGAGGTTATTAATCAAAGTTTGAAATGAGGGGTTTTTAGTAAGAAACTAAATCAATTGCATTGTTTTTGAAACAAGTGCATCATGATTTCCAAATTCTTCCTATTGATTGCTTGTTCCCTTCTTATGTTCACTCACTGAGTTTTATACTCACGTTTTTAAACTTCATGTTTTCATATTTGGAGGTAACTGGGACCTAGATTGAGTCGCACACATATGCTCGCCTTCTTGGTAGGTACTGTGGCATCTCAGTAGCTGTACCTTCACCCACAGTCACTTCGCTGATGGTCAAGAGTCATATGCTTGTGTATACATATGAGTAATGTAGACCACTCAGATTCATGTATGTTAAAAATCAAATATGTATATTTGATTACTGATGCCATTATAGGTTGGCAAATGAATAATATTATTTTAACATAATACGAATGTGAATATTGGGTTGCTATAAAATGTTACCGAAATGATTATAGTGGAGAATTACAATATGTGGTTTTATAAATGATGGTTGGAAATGATGATCTAAATTGCATAAAGAGGCTTGCTTGGGCTTAGTGGGCTATGCCCATTGGGCCTATGCGTCAGTCATAGCTCGAAATTTAGGTTATGACAGTTGTGGACCTTGCGAGTGCATTTGAGAGGGTGAATGCAGAACATTAGGCAGAGATAAAAAAGGGAAAGAGGCTAGGGTGAAGGGCATATGGGCCGAGGAATGGTTGTAGTTGATGTAGATCCTTATTTCCTTAAAGGTTAAGGACAATGTCAGGGACATGGATAAGCTTGCCTTCCTTGTGGGAGACCACATCGAGGGGTGTGTCACAATGCGCATGGACCTATTTGTATAGAGACATTTCGATGCCCTACATGTGAGAAGTGACATAGGGGACCGAGTCTGTATATGACAGATAATTGTTACATTTGTCACCAACCAGGACACAAGAAGAAAAAGTGTCCATAATCTCGACGACTCCATAGATCACCTCCTAGTTCCCCATAACCTACTTTAGCTCTGGCCTTTATGACGATACCACCTAACAAGAGCGATGATGGAAGTAAGGGCAAGGATGTGGTAGGCATTTCATAAAATGTGGTATTGGAGTGTGTGACACAGAACGACCAGACCTCGAAAATGATTGATATAGTTATGAATTTAGATTCTTGAATAATTATGCTATGCCTAATGTTAGTGTTATGATATTGAATTGAGATCTTTGAGTAATGTAATGGAATATGAAGTTAGATTATTTAATGATAAATGATGATATATTTACAATCATATGATAAAGGAAATTGTGAGAATAGATAACATGTTAAGTTGTGATCGTAATAAATTTTGTTTGGCACAAATCATAAGGGTGGAAACTAGAATTAATCCTTGAAATTTGGATGCTAGAATGATCTGTTAGAGTGTTAGGAAATGCTAATGGCAAGATCAACTGATAACAATGATAGTGGTTAGTGATGTAAAATGAGATGCATGAGAATGTGCTTGCCAATGGTGGCATTATTGAACTAAGATACTTTGACAAAGCCCAATGTGGGGTTGATAGTTGTATCATTGGAAGTGTCAAATGGTGAAACAAGTATGAAGGATTGAATGATAGATTGGATTCTAATTTATAAGTTAGTTGATGTATTATGACTAAGTTAAAGTGCCTCCCAAATTAATAATTAGTAAAGGGTATACTGGTAACTTATACATGAAGCTAGAAATGAAGTTAAAGTCAATTTTTAGCAAAATCATGGAGGGTGGATTTGCTCAAAGGATTATGAGTAAGTATAATATGAAGAAGTTGAAAGATTGATGGAACTTGGCTTTATTCAAGTGAATCTTAAACTACATGGTTGTCCCTAAGTGTATAAGAAATATTAGAGAATTGGAATGTGCAAAAATTCACCTAGAAAAGTAAATTTTATGCCATATGTATTGATACATGAAGAACAACATGTATTGATACATATGGAATAAAATGCACCAAGAAGCATTTTGTGTAAAATGTATCAATACATTCCCTAAATGTATAAGTACATTCTCTTTAGAATAGTGCTTTAAGTTGGTTACACAAGGTTTTCAAGGTGTTTAACTCTCCTTGCATCCTAAACGATGTTGCTTATGGTTCATCTTGATGGTTGTAAGTTGGTTTGATCTAGAGATGAATAACAACGTAGTTAATTAATGATGAATTTTGAATGCTTCATGAGTACAAGTTTAGAAAAATGAAAAAAATTGCTACGTGACAAATCGGTCTATGGCATTAGGAATAATGATATTTATGTGAAATTGAGAGATAATTAATGGATTTAGTGAATACATGATCAAGTTCACTAGAGATAAAGTTAAGGAAGTTAAATTCATTTAGTAAGGATATCGATGAATGAATATTGATAAATGCTACTCATGGTGGGACACCTAAAGCCTAAATGTGTACATAAAAGTTGTAAGATATGGATAGTATTGAAACTTAGCATGGTAGATAAAGGTAAGAGCACGAATGGTCAAGTAAGAATAGGTAGGTGGAAAAGAACGATGAGGCCACATACGAGGAACCAATACATTATGAAGAAATTATATGTTCATTGTATATGTTTGTGCATCCATTATTGATATTCAATTAAGAACGTAACACCCCTAATTTTTTTATGTAAATTAAGCTAGTTGAGAATGAATTATGAAATATATGGTACTTTGAGAACTTTGGTGATAAGTTATGTATGCCAAGAGTTTAGGGGTATATATATAGACACTTAGGCAAATTTTTGGGAAAAATATGAGATGAATCCTATGACTTGGTTGTATTTTATGTGATAATTGAGGATTTGAAAATATGAAATTAAGTTATATGAATAATTTGAGATGTTTGGGTTGAATGGAAGTGAATTAGAAGCCTTAGGAATGAATTTGGAGGCTTGAAGAAGTGGAAATGTGCATTCTGGGTACATCTATCAATAGATGCAAAGATAGAAGGCTTCGAAAAATAAGATGGATGAGCATCTATTGATAAATGACCACCCGATAACTCTGTACGGCAAAGAGGCCTAGAAACTATTGATATATATTGTTCAATTTTCTACCCACGTAAGTATATGTATCACAAAGAGATTATAATAATGAGTAGAGTGTCGATCTCACAAGGAATTGAATTAATTCTTGTTAATTACTATAATTAACACACCCTAATTTTATCTAAATAATTAAAATTAAAATTAAAACTAGTAAAATAATAACTAAAACTAATCTAAAATATATCAACAAAATTATTTTAGTAACTTCTAGTGATTGCCAGACCTAAGATTATGAAATTCCTTAATTCTTCTGTAACGACCCCTCCTCGGTCGTTACAGACGTCCGAGACCTCCGAGAGATCCCGCCAAGTCCCGAACAAGCCTGAAAGAAATTTCTCAATAACTCATTGTACACCTTTACTAAACTGTATTAATGTTTGAACCATATATATTTATAACTTGAATTTAACAATAAGCATAGCCATTAAATTTTGACTTTATGTCATGACAGCACAATTAAATACACTGAGTTCAAAAATCTCAAATTTTTCGTTTATATCAAAACTAATATTTGTTTACATAGTAAAACCAAAGTACTACAACTCAACCTCTAACAGCGGAGTGACTTGAGATAAAATGCTATGAGATACTTTTACCTATTTGCGGTGGACCGAACGCGTCGATGATTACACACTAGGCTGATCCCTGTCTGAAAAAGGGGAAATAAAAAGGGTGTGAGTCTCACAAACTCAGTGATCATCGGCTTCGTGAGTAGGGCATAAACGGGAAACAAGCAATAAAGTAGAGATTTTGAATAATAAAACTTGCAAGAGTAGATAAATCTATTTAATTCAAACAGAGATCTGTGCCTTATATATATATATAAAAAATATCGAAAATCTCTTGTAAGTCGTAATCAACCATAATGTATATCAAATCAAGTAAGTAAACATTTGTGTAGCGGGAAAGTTAATAACTATTTTCAAACTAAATCAGTGAAATATCATTTTAAACCTCGTGTTCGTAAAAGATCTCTGCAGTCGAAATTATCTCATGTAACACTCAAATCAAATCAATAAAGTTGGGCAAGCTCCCGCGAAACCAAATAGTAACCAGGTTTATACACAGTTCGCAAATCACCTCGCACGTGAGGGTAAAACTCATATAATAGTAAAACTAGGGGAGCTGCAGTAAACCGTATAATTTTGTTTTCACTATGCAAGAAATAAGAGTATGAAAACCCAAAGAGATTTTTGTCTCGAGTAGGAAATCAAATAAAATTCGTGGTCCTGCTACCACGTAATAACCTCCGGGAACTTCACTCTACCGAATCCCACATGCCATGGTAGTCTCAACGATGTTGGTCGACATCGGAGAATCAAGCGGTCGCAACTGCATAATCATCTAGTGGCTGCGACGCATACATATATCATAGGTCATGGTCCCTGTTACGCCTAACCGCCCGTCAACGACCCAAAGGTTCTCTAGCTAGAGCTCACTCGTGCACGAGGGTCACACTTAACCGAAGTGACAATCGGCCTACTCTCGAATCTCTCAGTTTGTAAAACCAATTCTGAAATTTTGTTATGTCTTTAAAATCTTGTCTCAAAATTATTTCCAAAGCATTCAACACAGAGTATGATAAAATCTATTATCATTTCCATAAAATAAAGTTGGTGCATGAATTTCGAAACATAAACTCGCATAATGAATAAGCATTCTAATCATGAATGCACACTGCACAAATATATAAGGCACATTTTGATGTAAAATAGTGTGAAGGGCTTGTTTCCCGATTTTCAAAACACTTTATATATAATTTATATATACATATATTCAAAACAATTTCTAAACATAATTTGCAACCACAATTTCCTAAGATTGCTACTAGCACATGCTATCCACAATTTTTGCGTTTGAAATGAATCATACGTATAGGTATATATTTACAAAAATTTTAAAATTGACACCCCTACTCACCTTATAATAGCGGGACACTACATCGCTATTTCTATTTGTCGGTCGCTCGTCACTTGCTCCGGCATGCCGCTATAGTACACTATCTTTACTTTGGACATTCTATCAACAATCCAAACTTAATATATTTAGTGCATCAATTCCACTTCTATTTCTCATTCTATCATGAAACCATATTCAATTAACTCACATCTTAATGCATTTTTACTAAAATTACTTATATCCGTTGCTTACATAATTCCTTAGGTTATAACACTAGCAACTTATTTATGATGTCACTTGCCTACTTCAACCTTTCTAAATAACTTCCGCCCAAATCCATCTTATATTCCCATAATTTTAACTATATTTACAGCAACCACAGTTGTCACGACCCGAAACTTATATCGAGCCCGTGACAACCGTCGCGACGTCTCGATCGACATTCATCACCCAGAATGTCAACCAGAACCCCGCAAGGCTTTAATATCAGCTTCTCATTTCCCCTGTGGGTAATTGTTTCCAAATACCACATTCTAAAAGATTTTAAACTGTTTCCAACTTAAACAAATAAAATAATAATTTTCGTCTAACAGGGGTATTTTGGTCATTTATCTAAAAAATCTCAAAATCATCTAAAATATAGTATGTAAGTGGAAAGCACATATTTCATAATCAAAAATAATTTTGGATTTCTAAAACATTCGTTTAAAATGAAATTATGACTGCCATAATAAAATAAAAATATTAAATAAAATATTCAATTTTCACATAAAACGATATTTTAAGAACACTG
>NC_030852.1:20418670-20420184 GCF_000208745.1 Theobroma cacao
AAAAAAATGCATGGGTAGTGAAAATCACAAGGAAAATCAATGAAATTTACCTTTTCAATACTCGATTTCTTGATTTCTCTTGATTTTCCCCAAAATTTGAGGTAGGGTTCTTATTTGTTCTTTCCCCCCTTTTCTCCCCTGGTTTGGACGGCTGAAGAAGATGAGAATTCTGGAATTTTTACCTTTTTAAAGGCTAAAAATAATATAATATTATTTTATTCATTTTTTTAATTTTTTTATTAATTTCTTAAATTCTAGCCATCCATTTGTTTCAAAATTTTCACCATACACTTGTCCCACATATCCATAGCTGAGATAAAATTCTCAGACTTATCCAAAGTCTTGGTGGAGTAATTTTTGAAATTTACACTTTTGCCCCCGTAAAAGTCAAAAATTACATTTTTACCCCAAAAATTGAAAAATTGCCCATAGACATATTTTTCATCCCTTATACTCATACCATTCTCCAATTTGTCAAATTTGATCTAAATTCTCTCAAAATCTAAAATTTTGTCCGCGGGTGGTAAAATTACGATTTTGCCCCTACACTCTAGAAATCACTGGAATTAAACTTTTTCATTGCCAAACCCTCAAATTATACTCCAATAAGTCAAATGGGGCCAAAAAAATTCTTTTCTAAAAATTTCCATTGTGTCCCTGGGTGGCAAATGACCATTTTACCCTTGGATAGTAAAAATTTTGGTTTGACTCCAAATTGATCCTCGAACTCCAAATCATCATATTAAACCATTCTGAGACTTTAATATTATTAATTTCATTTTAAATTCTCTATTTGATCTAGTTCGAGGCTTAAATTAACTTAATTGTACCATTTGGTACATTGTCGTCTTTTAACGATTTTTCTTTCGGGGCTATCCAAGTATGCAAGCATATTGTCAATCATATGAATGACATGGAAAGTATTTTATAAGGTCGGGTTTGACAACACTACCCCCCTTAAAATAAAATTTTGATCTCAAAATTTCATGTACTGAACTCAGAGAAAAGGTGGGGGTATTATTTTCTCATCTAATGCTTGACTTCTTATGTCCTCCCCTTTATAGGGAATTTCAATTTGTTCACCTCATTTACCTCCAATTCAACTCAAGTACTTCGCTTATGTCTATTATTATCCTTTAAAATCAGATCAACAATAACCTTCACAATTATGATCTCTTATATCGAGACACAAAGTATGTTTCTATTATTATCATTAAACTTGAACCATAACTCCATCCCAATCATACCGATTTCGGTCGCATTTTATACTTATTTAGGTATACCAATCACTATCTTATTACTTCATTCCATATTAAATTTCTCAACTTTCATTCATTCATCCCATCCTCATACACTATTGTGTAGTTTACAATATCATTAACACGCCATACTCATTCCTGTACATATCCTCAGCGTTCGGGAAAATTAATGGCTTTAATTATTTCTACATACTTCATGTTTACTTTGCATTTAGGAAATTTCAATCTTCTTAATCCTATTAATCCATCTCATAT
>NC_030852.1:20422996-20425161 GCF_000208745.1 Theobroma cacao
ATGTTCCTCCATTCTACTATCACGCATACTCCATAGAAATTAATTAAAAGATTTACGTACCTTAACTAATGCTAATTCCAGTTAATCATATCTTAAATACTTTAAACTTGTAAATTACAACTCCAAATGTATGTCCATATATTGATAATCTTTATATATTTCAAGATCATGAAAACTACAACTTACAAACTAGTTTTCTATCATATGTACTTTATTAGAGCACTAATTTCAACATATTTAATATACCCTTGGTGGTATGTCAAAATCATCCCTGTCTCGGTTGCAATCCAGAGGAATCTCTCCTCTGCATATCCATATGGGCTGGTGGAGATGGAGCAGCTACCGTAGCCTGTCCTAACTGTGGGCAATCTCTCCTAATGTGACCCGGTTGATCACAACGAAAACATCGTACAGGCACTCTGCATGGCCCAACATGATAATTCCCACAATTTCTGCATCTATGTGAACTTCCTGAAACAGAGGAGTTTTTGCCCCTGTTTGGTGGCTGACTAGAAGATACACTTAGATTTCTCCTTTTTGCTAACTCAGCTCGTAGACTCTTATTTTCATTCGCAAGCTTCTCAGCTCTTAAAGCCATTCGCACCACCTCTTTAGCCACAGTTGCGTCCGACTCACCCGTAAAAGAAACACAACTTTGTTGCCTAGCCTCTTTAAGCTTCTTAGAATCAGAAACATCCAACACTAGTGGTGGGACAGGAGGTAGGGATGGTGGTACTGAAGGAGCAGCTAGAGGATCTGTAGGAAGAGCTTGACCAGCCTAAGCCTGGCCAGCAATAGTAGTAAAGAAGGCTGCTAATGCCTGAACTACCTCAAGAGGCATGACAGGAATACTAGTAAGTGGCGGAGGACGTGGAGGATGTTGAGGAGTCTCGGTCTGTTCAGCAGTAGGTGCTGCCCGAATGGTGGATGCACTCGATTCCTCCTCTATTGCACCTAACTGACGACGTTGAAAACAACCTCTTCCCCTCCCAACTGATCTAGTGAGAGGTGGTTGTTCGCGTCGAGGAGACATAATCATCTATAAGAGGGAACAAAGTGAGTTTAGGCAACCTTAGGCTCTATATGCTTATGCATGTATTTTATTCAACCTAACCTAACTTAACTTCGGGGCCACACTGACACTGTAAATTTTTAAAACAGCTTTAAAATAACTTTAAACCAAAAAACTCTAATCTTTAAAACCAAAAGCTCTGATACCAACTTAATTGTTACGACCCGGAACTCCTATCGAGCCCGTGACAACCGTCGCGACGTCTCGATCGACATTCATCACCCGGAATGTCAACCAGAACCCCGCAAGGCTTTAATATCAGCTTCCCATTTCCCCTGTGGGTAATTGTTTCTAAATACCACATTCTAAAAGATTTTAAACTGTTTCCAACTTAAACAAATAAAATAATAATTTTCGTCTCACAGGGGTATTTTGGTCATTTATCTCAAAAATCTTAAAATCATCTAAAAATATAGTATGTAAGTGGAAAACACATATTTCATAATCAAAAATAATTTTGGATGTCTAAAACATTCGTTTAAAATGGAATTATGACTGTCATAATAAAATAAAAATATTAAATAAAATATTCAATTTTCACATAAAACGATATTTTAAGAACACTGTATAAATACTTTTTATAGCGTAAAAGCAAAATAAATTCTTACATACCGTAATACAGATAACCAAAGTATAGAATTTAATTTACAGTGACACGTGGGCCCACAAATGACCAAAAGTATCAAAAGAAATGAACCTACAATCTTTGGATGTGGCAAGTTCAATTGTAATCCTCGTCGATATCAGTTATCTACAATCTATTCTGAGCTTGAAATGGGTGGAAAGGAGGGTGGTGAGATTATAAAATCCCAGTGAGTAAACAAACATCACTCAAAATATCTAAAGTCGAGTAAAAGGAGACTATTAAAACATTTCATCAAACTGTAATTTATCATCTTTCAACTTATTTCAACCAAATGAAATCAATTTATTTAAAGCAAGTAATCAGTATGGCTTATGAATTTCTTAAAAAGCTTGGCTCATGCCAAAAATTATTATCATACTCAGTTATTTGGGATACCTTGGCCGAGGGCTATCCCAACTGAGTCCGCCAAGGCTATTAGAAAGTCATGTTTTTATTTTGAAAACATAG
>NC_030852.1:20427206-20435379 GCF_000208745.1 Theobroma cacao
AAAAACTGAAAAATTGCCCATAGACATATTTTTCATCCCTTATACTCATACCATTCTCCAATTTGTCAAATTTGATCTAAATTCTCTCAAAATCTCAAATTTTGTCAACGGGTGGTAAAATTACGATTTTGCCCCTACACTCTAGAAATCACTGGAATTAAACTTTTTCACTGCCAAACCCTCAAATTATACTCCAATAAGTCAAATGGGGCCAAACAAATTCTTTTCTAAAAATTCCCATTGTGTCCCTGGGTGGCAAATGACCATTTTACCCCTGGACAGTAAAAATTTCGGTTTGACTCCAAATTGATCCTCAAACTCCAAATCATCATATTAAACCATTTTGGGACTTTAATATTCTTAATTTCGTTTTAAAATCTCTATTTGATCTAGTTCAAGGCTTAAATTAACTTAATTGTACCATTTGGTACATTGTCGTCTTTTAACGATTTTTCTTTCGGGGCTATCCAAGTATGCAAGCATATTGTCAATCATATGAATGACATGGAAAGTATTTTATAAGGTTGGGCTTGACAACAGTCATTTCAAATCTACCCAATTATTTTCCAATTTCAATCCATATTATTCCTCCTTATTTCTTCCAAATAATATACCATTCAACTTAAATTTAATTCATACACTAATAATCAAAATTTAGCTAAGCAAGATGGGCTAGCCCTAAATAATCCAAATTGATAACAAGCCCCAAAAAAAAGAGCAAGGCAATTTTTACCCATTTGGGCTAGGTGGCCCAAGTGTCCACCTTTATTCTCTTTCCTTTTCTATTCCTCCTTGTTCCAATTGGGCTTCTCATAAACCATCACCCATGGGCAACACAAGCTCTCTTTCTTTTCTCTAAAACCCTGTTCATCACAAGTCCAATTTTTTTTCTTTTCCTCTATTTCTTTCTTTCTTTTCTTTCCTTAGTTCGGCCGAACTTCCTTCTCTCTTTTTCTTTCCTTTGTTCCTTCTTCTTTTTTTTCCTTTCTTTTCTTCCCGGCTTGGCAAATTTTCCTTCTCTCTTTCTCTTCTCCTTCAGTCGGCCTTTTTCTCTCTTCTTCAGCTTTCTTTCTTCTCCCTTTGTCTTGTCTTCGGTTTAGATATTTTAAAGCATCTTTTCTTTTTTTGTTTTTTTTATTCCTTCCTTCTTCTTTATTTGTCTTATTTGACCGGCCCCCTACCATGCTTTCTTTTCCTTCTTTTCTTTGTTCCACGTGGCTAGCCCCCACTTCATTCTTATCTTTTTCTTTTTTTTTTTCATTTGGCCGGCTCCCTTCCATCATTCACAAGCAAACTTAATTTTTTTAATTATTCATTATTATTATTATTATTATTATTTATCTTATTTAACTTAAATTAACAAATTGTGCACATAGTCCACAAATTCATTTTATTTTACTACATAATCCTCCAACTTTTACTTATCAAAATTCGATTCTTCTGATACGTTTAAAAATTCTAATTTCCTTCTGTCTTCCTTCTCTTACACGTGCACAACCAAAATATTAAGGTTGTATTTCAACGCGGTATCACCATAATATTTAAATATTGACTTACCCGTGTTAACTCAATTTAATAAAATCGCACGGTACAATTACCGTTGTTTTTCTCCATAATCCTTCCTTACTTCTTCTCCCCCACTTGAATTAGTCATATATTCCTTTTTCATGACGAATTTCAACAACAGATAAATGATTAATATTTTAATATTATTTTATTTTAAAATAATTTTCTCATTCATAACCGCTCTTCGACACTTAAATTTGCATTAAGTGACCTTTTGCCTTATCAATAGGGTCTTATTGGCGACTAACAAGGATACGGGTTGTTACAACTTCATTTGAATATTGTCTCTTTCTCTCTTAACTTAATTTAGTGGATTAAGTTGTTAACCTAGAGTCCTAAATTATTTACAAGTCTTTGTCGAGTTTCTCATAAAAATATCTCTCATAGTTAATTTACTATATGTCTATGGAAATTAACTTAAAGATAGATTCATTAAGTTCGTGCTCTAATTTTGTTTATGTATGGCTTATAGGTGTATGTCTACCCTATATGCAAATCAAACCACCTAATCAAATAAGTGCATTCGATCATACGCTATTCTATTCAAGGTCTACTTAAATCTCTTTCGTCAAGGTTTAGCCTAGGTTTCCAATTCAATCTAATTGGTGATTAGGCAATTAAAAGCTTTAAGAATAAAATAAAATAAACAACTTAAATCCATCAAACATAAATAAAAAAGAGATAAATAAATCAAACTACATATTGAGTTCAATCATAATCTTAGATAAATGAATTATTTCCTCATCAAGTCACACATAAGCATCAAATAAAGTTTAAACATTAAAAATAAAACTAAGAAAATAAAAGAATAAAAAAAGATAGAAAACTCAAGAATTCTAATCTTGATCTCTAAATCTCCTTGAATCCTTCAAATTCTTTTCAACTTCAATGGCTTTGTGGCTTGAGTTTTAGCTTTCAATCTAGTGTTTCGTTATCTCCTAAAAGTCCTCTGAAAGGTTATTTTTATAAGGCTTTGAAGTTAGGCCAATTTAGGTGAAGAAAGGAGTAAATTCCAATTAGGATTTCCCCATCAGACTACGTGAACCACAGTCTCGACCAATTAATTAGTGGAAATCATAATTGTTCTAGGACAACTATAGTACTTCACTTTCAAAAAGATTTTTGACCATCTTTCTGGCCGAACTGGATAAAGTGGTAAACATGAAAGTTGTATATTTTTCTCTCACATTTCTACTGGTTCAAGAATAATCTCATTTGGAGTTTTTTAGAGAGAGTTATGATCAAGATACCACAACCTATGCAGTGGAAGTTTGCACCTCAAAATTGCTCTGCTTCTTCCATTAAAATTTTTCCTTCATTAAACATCTGTAAAAGCACAAATAAATCAATAATAGCCTATCTTAATCACATTAACACTAAATTAAGCATAAAATTAATTAAGATTACATCGACTCACCTAAATTAACTAATTTGAATTTATTTAAATGAAACCTACTAATTTCTATGCATTACTTACAAGAACCAAGCTAAAATACCATTAAAACTAAGTCCAAATAACTTTATATAAGAGAGTTATCAATATATTTGTGAATCTATCGATAGATGGCCAAATGAGAAAGAACAGAAACAGGGCTAGGGCACAATCTATCGATAGATTCGAGGAATCCATTGATAGATGAAAGTCAATGGCTACATAATTTAGTGCCATCTCTCAATGCATTAGTTTGGAAACGTAAAAATAAAAAGGGGTTTATGGGCCATTTGAGTTATTTTCACCAAAAACTCTCATTCTGTCATGACCCGGCACTCTGCTTGAGCCCGTGACAACCGCTGCTATGTCCCGATAGACATTCATTACCCGAAATGCCATCCGAAACCTGGCAAGGCTTTAATATCAGTTTTCTCACCTCCATTGTGAGCAATAGTTGCTAATATCATATTTTAAAAGATCATAAGCTATTTCCAAACCAAAACAATAAAAAAATAATTTTCATCTCTCGGGGGTATTTTGGTCATTTTTCCCCAAAAATTTTGAAACCAACTAATAATGTAGTATGCGAGTGCAAAACACATATTTCATAATAAAAAATAAGTTTAGATGTCTAAAACATTCATTTAAAGTGAAATTACGACTATTTGAATATAATAAAAATATTCAATAAAATATTCTATTTTCTTATAAAATAATTTTTATAGAGTTATCTGTAAGGAATTTTTGTAGCGTAAAAGTAAAATAAATTCATACATACTGTAATACAGATAGTCAAGGCATGTAATTTAATTTACAATGACACGTGGGCCCCCAAATGACAAAAGTGAACGAAGGTTGTGAACCTACGATTTTTGAGGAAGTAAAGCCAACTGTAGCCTTCAACGATATCAATTATCTACAAACTATCCTGAGCCTGAAATGGGTGGAAAGGAGGGTGGTGAGATTATATAATCCCAGTGAGTAAACAAATATCATCTAAAATATCTAAAGTTGAGTAAATGGAGATGATTAAAATAGATCATCATAAAATGGTTCATAACATCAAAACACATTTCAAATCATCTCAGCTAGTTACATTTCATCCAAAATATACAACGAGGCTTATGAATCTCTTAAAAACTTGGCTCGTACCAAAACTCATTCTCGGGGATACCTTGGTTGAGGCATCTAATCGAGTCCACCAAGGTTGTTAAAAAGTCATATACGCACAAAACACATTTTTACATTTAAAATCACGGCCGTTCCTTGTCGTTGGCTGAATTCACTTTCACGTGGTGGTTCGGCGTGAAGTGAACTCTAAACTTTACCCCAGGAGATACCCTACACGCCTCTTTGATCGAGGTAAGAATATAACTAGATTCCATGCCCCTCTAATAGGCTGGCCCACAGAACCCGTCACTGTAGTGACCAATCTATAACCCACCAATTCAATAAAAATTCAACAGCATGACATGATAATTTTATCATTATCCAGCCTATCAAGGCAAACAATAGTTTATACATTTTCAACACAAATACCTATCCAGCCATTCATGCCCACATTATCATAAGCCATTCAATTCAAAACATAATTTACAATACAGCAAGTAATCTCCAATTACTCCATTTTCAAGTCATCATTAAGTTTCAAAACAATTTATAAAATCATTTCATTTAAACACATTTTCCATAAAATTACAAAATCAGATAAAAACATACTTTAGATAATTAAGACGATAATAAGGTTACTCACAATATCGAGAGTCAAAGTACTCCTAGTTTTGGTCTTCGGGTACAACTTCTTTGCCCTTATCGAAGGATTCACCACCTACACATAATGCATAATCAAGCAATTTACTACATTGGTGCTAAACCGTTATAAAACTAATCTAGGCTCTATATAAATGCATGAAATGGAATGTGAATTGTTCGGATCATCGTCTAAACACGGTGTTTTACATAAATTCAATTGTGTACCTAAATAAAACGGTATTAGCCTAATTCGATCTATCACCTGATTAATTGGTCAATATGTCCAATTTAACTTCAAATAACTCCATTTCTCTCCTAATACTCCAAATCATCAAACTCAAGTCAAGTAACATAAAATTTAGCAAGATCATTTTCACATTTCTTCTTGGGAATTTCGGCCATGGTGGGTGCATGAACACTATGGTTTTTCCCACTTGATTTTTACACCATAATTCATTAATTCCTAATCAAATCACTTGAAATAAAATCAAGTCCACCATCAATAAATCATAGGGAAGATTCGGCCAATGGAGGGTGATGGAAGAAAAATGTATTTTTCTTGTTTTCTTTTCATGCTACACATCACTAACTAACTAAAAACACTAAAATATATTAAAATCTAACGAAATCCAAGTTCAAAACTCCTCCCCCCATGTCCGGCCAGCAAAGGTATCCTCATGCAAACTTGATTCTCAACCATGGAAAATGAAAAAGAATGCATAGGAAAGGTAGATCACAAGCTAGAATTGAAAAATCTTACCTTTTGTCACTTGATTCTTTAAAATTTTGTGAATTTCTCTTGAATTTCTTAGCTAGGTTTTTGTTATTCTTCTTTTCTTCCCTTTTCTTCCTTTGGCCGACCAAGAAAAATGAGTTAGGAGGGTTATGGGCTGATTTTTAAAGCCAAATAATAAAATAATCTAAGCCTGACACTTGTCACCATTCCATTAGCCCATGTGTTATACTTACCCATTAAGCAATCTCTCTCCACCATTTAAAATTCCTCAATTATCCATAATAATAATGGATGAAATTCATGTGCTGGACAAGTGTTGGGTGGTGCAAAATTCCAATTTTGCCCCTAGGCGGTAAAATGACTATTTTGCCTTTTATGCTTAGAAAAATGCTGAAATTAAAATTCTTCACTTCTCAAACTCAAATTATACTCCAAATGATCAATCTTAGTCAAAAATTTCATCCGACACTCACATCTTAACCTCGGGTGGCAAAATGACCATTTTGCTTCTAGGTCATGAAAATTCCATTTTGACTTCAAATCGATTCTCGAACTTCGAATCACCATTAAATCATTTTGGGAATTTAAAATTCTAAATTTCATCTTAAAATCTTTATTTGGTCTAGTTCAAGGCTTAATTCAATTTAGTTGTACCATTCAGTATACTATCGTCTTTTGACGATTTTTTGGGGCTTTCCAAGTATGCAAGCATATTGTCAAATACATGAATGAGATGTCAAGTATTTTATAAGGTCGGGCTTGACATGTTCTCTCTTTAGAACCCAAAACCCTAACCTCTCAAACTAATTTTTGGAGTTGTTTGGAATGGATTAGAGCTTGGGAAACACTTCTAAAGGTAAGATTGATCATTTTTACCGATTGATTTTCAGTTTAATAGGTTAATAACTTAGATTCAATTTGGTCCAGCTTTAGAGAAACTTTCTCCCTTAAGTTTGCTGGGGATTCGGAACTAGGAATTAAGAAGTCCAACTTCTAAGGTGTAATACCTCGTACTTTGATATGGTGACTAATAAAGGTTATCAGATGCCAATTGAGGTAAATTATAATGTTTAAAAATGATGGAAGATGAAAAGAATAGTTTGGGATAAAATATTCCGCACGTGAAGAAATAATAATAAAATAATAATATGTTTATCGAAGAAGAATTTGTGAGATAAAAAGTGATTCGGAAGTCAATTGAGGCATAATAAGGTATTTTGGGTACCAAGGAGACAAAAGGGGATAAGAGGAAATTTTTGGAATAAAATAATATTTTATTAATAAAATAATATTAAAATTTTAATATTTTATTCAGTGTCAGAATTTTCCATGAAGGAGGAGTATATGGTTAATCTAAGTGGGGGAAAAGAAGAATGAGAAATTTTGGAGAAAAAATGGCGTTAATGGGGTCGCATTCTTTATTAAGTAAAGATAGCGCGGGTAAATAAATATTTTAAATATTACGGGGACACCGCTTTGGAGTACAAACTTCATACTTTGTTTGTACATGTATGGAAGAAGATAATAGAAGGAAGTTGGAGTTAAATGAGTGTTGGGAGGACTAAATTAAAATGGAAAGAAACAAAAAGGGTAAAATAGTAATTTTACGTGAAGTTTGGTCAAAGCTTCCAAAAGAAGCTTTGACTCTGATTTTTTTCAGCCCAAAACCGTTCTTATCTCCTCTAGCAAGATATTTCTTCTTCATTCTTGAAGCTTCCAATGGCATTCTCTCATTCTCCCATGGAAAGTTGATTTTCTTTCATTTTCTTTCCTTGTTTTCTTTCCATTTCCTTTTTCTTCTAGCTTCTTTCTTCTCCCAACTTCTTATGCACCAAAGTTACAACTTCTAACCCCAATTTCCAGCACACAAACCCTAAGAGAAGAAGAAAGAAAAAGAGAGAAAGGAAGAAAAAGCTTGGTTTTGGTGATTCAAGCAAGGAACGATAAGAATTCATGTTTTTGGCTTGAGTAGTCTTTGAAAATGAGTTAGTGACTTAGAGAAATGTCTTGTGGCAGCAAAGATTGGCTTGATTGGAGAAAAATCGGTAACATGTAAGCCAATAAACCCATGGGTACATGAAGGACTCAAAATGGAAAAAGAAAACGATAAGCTTAACACTATGTTTTAATGTCACGACCCGGAACCTCCCTCAGGCCCATGACAATCGCCGCGACGTCCCGATTGACACTCATTATCCGGAATGCCAACCGGAACCCCGCAAGGCTTACATATCAGTTTCTTTCCTTTCTTGTGAGCAATCATTGTTAGATATCGAGTCTTTAGAGAATATATACTATTTTAGATCAAAAACAATCAAAATAAAATTTTCGCCACATAGGGGTATTTTGGTCATTTTTTTCTCAAAAATTTCAAAACTGGCTAAAACGTAATATACAAGTACAAAATACATAATTCATATTCAAAATGAGTTTAAAAGTCTAAAATCTTCATTTAAAACGAAATTACGATTATTTGAATAAAATAAGAAAATAAAAGAAATATTAAGGGAAATATTCTATTTTCTTATAAAACAATATTTATAAAGTTATACGTGAATAATTTTTATAGCGTAAAAGCTAAATAAATTTATACATACTGAAATACAGTAAGCCAAAATATTTAATTTAATTTACAATAACAAGAGGGCCCCCGAATAAACAAAAGTAAAGAGGACTGTGAACCTACG
>NC_030852.1:20437877-20445919 GCF_000208745.1 Theobroma cacao
TTAGTTGAATATTGTGAGGAATTATGGTTGTTGAAAGGATTTATTTGCCTAAGCTAGTTGAAAATTATTAAGATTGTATGGCATGTTGTTTCAAAGACATGAAAAAGGAATATTGTGGATGGAGGATTGAGAAACAAAGTATTGAAAGTTAGATAGATAACGATGCATGTAAACTAGGAAATAATCGAGTGAAAGTGAGAATGATTGTTGCTGCCAATATGTGGATTATGTGTGAAAATATAAGATGGATTTGGGCGGAAATTATTTAGAAAGGTTGAAGTAGGCACGTGCCATCATAAATAAGTTACCGGTGATATAATCTAAGGAATTTCGTAAGCAATGGATATAAGTAATTTTGGTAAAAATGTATTAAGATGTGAGTTAATTGAAAATGGTTTCATGATAGGATGAAAAATATAAATTTGAGTAAGGATTAGTTAAATATATTGAGTTCGTATTATTGTCAAGAAGTGCAAAGATAAGTTTGGAGTACTATGGTGGTGTAAAGCCCGACCTTATAAAATACTTGTCATGACATACATATGATGGACAGTATGTTTGCATGCTAGGAGAGTCCCGAAAAAATTTACAAAAGTCGGTATTGTACCTAGAGGTACAACAAAGTTGATTTAAGCCTCAAACTAGATCGAATAGAGATTTTAGGGTGAAATTGAAAATTTTACAGTCCAGGAATGATTTAATATGGTGATTTGGAGTTCGAGGATCAATTTGGAGTCAAATCTAAAATTTCACTATATAGGGGCAAAATGGTAATTTTGCCACTCGAGGACAAGATGGGAAATTTTTTGAAAGATTTTGATCATATTTGACTTATTGGAGTATGATTTGAGGTTGAGAAGTGAAAAATTTTAATCTTGGTATTTTTCGGAGCATAGGGGTAAAATGGTAATTTTGCCACCCCAATGGCAAAATTGTAATTTTACACCACCAGCACTTGTCATGCTCATAGAATTCATCTATTGACTTTTTATATTATGGATAAGTGAAAAAAATATATGTGGTGGAGATAAAAAGTTTAAAATTTTTTAAGTTTTAAAAATGGACCAATGGAAACATGCCATGTGTCAAGCTTAGAATATTTTATTATTTCCTTTAAAAATCAGCCTATAAATCTCTCACTTCTCTCCAAAAATTCGGCCAAGCAAGGAAAAGAGGAAAACAAAGAAAGAACAAACCCTAGGTGAAGAATTTCAAGAGAAAAAGTGTGAAAATTCAAGGAAACAAGTGACAAAAGGTAAAATTTCTTGATTTTGACTTGTAATCTACCTTTCCCATGCATTTCTCCTTATTTTCCATGGTTTAATTTCATGTTTTCATGGTGAATTCATGGCTGGCCGAATGGGTATGGAGAGAGAATGATGTTGGATTGATTTGATTTTAAGTTATGTTAGTGTTTTTAGTTAGTTTATCATGTTTAGAAACAAAACAACATGAAAAGAATTCATTTTCTCCATCACCCATCAATGGCCGAACCTACCTTGTATTGAGTGAGGATGAATTTGATTTTTATTTTAAGAGAATTGGTTAGAAAATGATGAATTATGGTGTGGAAAAGTAGTAGGAAAAATCACGGTGTTATTGCACCATTATTGACCGAAAATTCCAAGAAGAAAAGTGAAGATAGTTTTGCCAAATTTTAGGTTATTTGACTTGTGTTTGGTGAATTAAGATATTGGAAAAGAAATGGAGCAATTTGGAGCTAAATTGGACGCGTTGGCCAATTAATAAGATGATAAAACGAATTAGGCCAATATCGAATTTAGATGGGCACTCGTGCATTTTGCATTACATATCATGCATTAGTAGTTTAAATTAATTTAAATTCAATTTAGTACCAATGAACTAAGTTTATCGATTTTGTACTGTGTCAAGGTGGTTAGTCCTCCGATAAAGGCAAGGAAATTGCACCTGAGGATCAGTAGTTTGAGTACTTCAAAAATCCCCACTCTAGACATCGTGAGTAACCTTATCATCATTTTAATTATCTAAAATATGTTTTAACTCAGTTTTGGTGAAATTTATGAAAAATGGGTTAAATGGCTAATTTTAGGTTTTATAAACAAAAATGTGTTTAAATGAAAAGACTTTATAAATTGTCTTGAAACACGAAATAACGATTTTGAAAATAGAGTAATTGGAGACCGTTGGTATGTTGTAAATTTATGTTTGGAAATTGATGGCTTATATTATATTGTTATCGTATTGGCATGACTGGTTGGGCTGTGTTTTATGAATTGTATGAATTGTTTTATTTTACCCTTACAGGTTGGGTAGTAAAATATTAGCCCTGCCATGCTGTCAAAATTTTATTGTATGGTGGGTTTAGCTTGCTGTAGTAGGCAGATTCTGTGGACCAGCCTATTAGAGGGGCATGGAATCTGGATATATATATATATATGTACCTCTGTCGGAGAGGCGCGTAGGGTATCTCTTGAGGTATAGTTAGAGTTCACGTCACGCTGAACCACCTCGTGATGATGAACTCCGTTAAAGCCAAAGAACGGCTGTGTTTTTCAAACTAATAATTTGTTTACGTGTATACGAAATTTTTAAATAGCCTTGGCAGACTCGGTTAGATGCCTCGGCCAAGGTATCCCCGAGAATGATTTTGGCAGGAGCCAAGCTTTTAAAATACTCATAAGCCATGTTGATTATTCAAATGAAATGAGTATTTATGTTATGAAAAACATATTTAGATGAAATGTTTTAATAGTCTCCTTTTACTCGACTTTAGATATTTTATATGATGTTTGTTTACTCGCTGGGATTTATAATCTCACCACTCTCCTTTCCCTCCATTTCAGGTTCAGAATAGGCTGTAGATAGCTGATCTCATCGAGGACTACCATTGGACTTGCATTTACCAAACTATAGGTTCACAGTCCTCTTTACTTTTGTTTATTCGGGGAACCACTTGTTATTGTAAATTAAATTAAATACTCTGGCTTATTGTATTACAGTATGTATGAATTTATTTAACTTTTACGCTATAAAAATTATTTATGTATAACTCTAAAAATATTGTTTTATAAGAAAATAGAATATTTTACTTAATATTTCTTTTATTTTCTTGTTATATCCAAATAATCGAAATTTCATTTTAAATGAAGATTTTAGACTTTAAAACTCATTTTTGATTATGAATTATGTGTTTTGTACTTGTATATTACATTTTAGTCGGTTTTGAACTTTTTGGGAGAAAAATGACTAAAATACCCTTGTGAGACGAAAATTATTATTTTATTTGTTTGAGTTGGAAATAGCTTAAAATCTTTTAGAACATGATTTTCGGCAATGGTTACTCACGGGGGAAATGAGATATTGATATTAAGCCTTGCGGGGTCCTGGTCGGCATTTCGGGTAATGAATGTCTATCGGGATACCGCGGCGGTTGTCATGGGCTCGAGGAGAGTACTGGGTCGTGACAAGTGGCATGCTAGAGTAAACAACGAGCGATCGGCCAGTGAAAATAATCAGAGACACCTCCGATCAAATAGTAATGTAATATCCCGCTATCGTAAGGTGAGTGAACTTGCATTTCAAAATCGTTTTGGGAGACATAATTGTATTGGTATGAAACATTGAATGATTTATTCCAACTTGTCTTTAAAAATGTGTGCCTTGGGAACAAGCCTTTGATAAAATATTTTGATGTTGTGAAAATGTGAATGTATAATAGGACGGACTTATGTGCTCCTATATTGTGTTGATATATATATATATATATGTGTATATGAATAATGTTGTGTAATGATATTGACCCAACTATGTGCGAGTAGGAGTGTGCATGAGCCAATGCTGACTCAGCTATGTGCGAGGGGGAGTGCGCATAAATCGATGCTGACCTGGCTATGTGCGAGTAAGAGTGCGCATAAGCCGATGCTGACCCGGCTATGTGCGAGTAGGAGTGCGCATAAGCCGATGCTGACCCAGCAATGTGCTGGTGGGAGTGCATATGAGCTGATGATGATGGGAAGGTGTGTATGGTGATGGATATATATATATATATATATATATACATATATAGATATGTGTGTTATAGAAAGTTCATGAGTATGGTATATGGTGTTGCACATGTGAATCTTGCATGTTGAACTTTGGGAATTATTATGCGTTTCATGTTGATTTTTTTGTCATTTTAGCAAGATGGCTTTTTCTTGAAAGAAAGGAAACTTTTCATGGTGCTCTGTTTCTCGCTGCAGCGAGAAACTCTCAGATTTGGAGGGGTAAGACTGGTTGGAATCTCGCTGCAGCGAGAATGCCTTTCCGTCGCAGCGAGGACCCGTCGTTTACTTGACTTGAATTGCATGAATGCTATTAAAGTTTTCACTCTTCAAATCCTTTGTTGAGCATGGACCCTTTTTATCAAGTGATTTACTCATTTGGCATTTACATGAAGGGTTTTGATAAGAGCTAAACTAAATTGCTTTGTTTTAAAGATAAATGCATCATGATTTTCTTTAAACCTTCCTTAACGTTGCTTGTTCCCTTCCTATGTTCACTCACTGAGTTTGTACTCACGTTTTTTTAAACTTCATGTTTTAGGTTTCCTGAGTTAAAGGTGATTGGATCCTAGGACAAGGTGCTCCTCCCTATCCATTGCTCGGTAGGTTTACCATGACATTAATGTTAGTAACCATGCCCAGAGTCACTCCGCTGACGCTCAAGTTCTATATATGTGTATATGACTACTTGTTGTGAAATGCTGAGATTCACTTGTCAAATTATATGTATGTATATAATGGTTGATGATGCCATTATGAATACATGACTGGGTTTTATGAGTTTTTTTCCAAAGAATTGTAATTGAGCATTATGAAATTTCGGCTTCTAAAGGAATTTGGATTAACATATAAGATCATGTAAGTAGGATTGCTTGGGCTTGGTGGGCTGAGCCCATTGGTCCCTTGCGCTAGTCATGGCTCGAAAATTGGGCTGTGACGTAAGGTAAGGATTTAGCTCATTTGTTGAAGTATTGAACTTATATAGTGAAGTTGGTTATTTTTGAAAAAGCTAGCTTTTTTTAAAAGCCAGGATTTAATTAATATTTTGATGTTCTGATGTGTTTCAAGGGAAATAGAGTTAAATCAACTCGTTGGTGAGTTGAATGATGATTGGAGGCTAAGGATCGAAGCTTGGCTGGGAGTACCTTCAATTTGTCAATGTGAGTGGGTTAATTAAATGCATGTAATGCATAACACATGGAAAATACGCTGCATTGGTACTATATTATGAATGTAGGCCTAGATAAACATGCATAGGCTAGAGAACAAATGATTATGTGCAAGCAAGTATATATGTATATATATGTGTGTGTGTGTGTGTAAACGATAGCAAGTATATATGTATACATATATATGTGTGTGTGTGTAAACGATATGTGTTAAGGTTATGTGCCTTAGTGCAATGCCACATAGATGGTCTATATTGTGTAAGCCTAGACTAGGAGGTCTAGAGGCTATGATGAACCACTAGGAGTAGATCACCCTAGGTGAATGAGATGTTAAGAGGATTTGATCCAATGATGCCTTGGAGACATAAAGGCAATTAAAACCCTAACCGAGCTTAAAGACTATTGAAGCTCGATGAGTGTGAGTTGTGGTTTGATGAGGAAATGTGAAATGATAAAGGCATGATGGCCTTATTGTGGATTTGTATTTTCGTTTGAGAGATGAATTTTGGACATTGATTTGATTTGTGGTTGAGTGGAGTTTTGTCCCTCAATGACTATGTCTGTGTTTGCAAGGATGGTGGTAAGTAGGGACGACAGATTAGTCTCGCTTGTGATTCTTGCTTGTAGTGCTTTGATGCCACTCATTGGAGATTACTCCAGGTGATACTGACTATCGGGAGATTACTTTGGTCGATGACCTTGATTCTGCGCCCGTTGCTTCGGCTTGTGCATTATTCATTCTTCATCAGTGACTTTGCCTTGAGTGTGATTTGATTCTTTTTCAGTTGGCCACTGAGCGTGATTTGACTATCTCCAGGGGAGGACCACTCATTGATTTGATTTACATATGACGTGAGATAGTTGTAGGGAGGCTTAGATAAATAAGATATGAATGTGATGTGATACTCTGGCGACTAGAGTGTGCCGTGGAGAATGATTTGAATAACTTTGATTGGTTTCAAAAGTAAGTCTAATGATGAGTGTGATGATCTTTAGAGACATTGAGGATGATGATATGCCCTCACATTGAAGACATTAGGGATAAGGATATGCCCTATATTTGGAGATGTTTGCTCGAACATCTAGATGCACAGATGATGCATATATTTTATATATGTGTTTAATATATATGATTTTATTTATTTGCACCCCTCACTGAGTATTGGAGTACTCACCCATTTATATACCATATGCAGATAAATAGGCCACAAAGCTGTGTGGTAAACATCATTTAGCGATAGACCGATCTTGGCATTCGATAGGTTTTCACCTACTGTGTCACTCTATGATGTCAGTCACGAGCTTTCGCTCCATACTTAATTTGTTGAGTTTGTAGGCACATTGTGCCATAGGTGTTGTGTAAGGGTTATTATGTATGAACCCACCTTGGATGGCCAATGTACGACTTTATGAATATTTGTGTGGATTGTAAGCCAGGGATAATGCATCATATTTGAATTTTTTATGAATATTTGATTATTAAATCCCTTGGCATTTATGTTGTATGATTTTGGACTCTAAGGCTTGCTTGAGTCTAGTGGGCTTGTCTGCTAGACTCGTGCACTGATCACAAACCCCTAATTTGGGTCGTGACAAAGAATGTAAAGGATAGTTATTGGTGAGGTATAATTGTAACCATGTATACTACGTTATAAGCATGATGATGTTGAAATGGTGTGGATCATAAGGATAAGTTAGGAAACAAAGTGTAAACGGGGCATGTCTAGAAACATGCCTAAGAGGATGAATGAATAACATCCATAAGATACTGATTGTAAAATGTTAGAAAGTCACCTTTACATGTAAGCTAGGTGAAAGATTAGAGTCACCTTTTATTTGAAGGTGAGAATTGTGAGACCTCGACTTCTATAGGCTCATAACTACTCATAGACGCAATAACATGGGTTAGGGGTAGTTTCATTATTTCTTCTAAAAAGCTCCCAGAAGAAGGTTTTATGATATTTTAAGGTCTAAATAGGCATAAAACCGAATAAATAATGTGTAATGATGAAAACACGAAGAAAACTAGAAGTTTCAATAATTTTCACCATAGGGGCAAAATGATCATTTTTCACCTCGGGTCAAAATTTTTAAGTTTCATAAACTCGAGCATGTTTAGACCATTATGGACTTGTTTTAGTATCAAAAGAGTAAAAAGGTTGCACCAAGGATTGAAGGAGAACAAGTTAATGTGCTAAGGGCATTTTCGTAATTTCAAGTGGAATGGATAAGCTTGAGCTATAAATATCTTTTTCTTCCAGCAACTTCTTCATTTTCTAGCAACTTCTTCTCCTTCTTCTTCTTCCATCTCACGTTGCTTCCATCCTCCATGGAAGCTTGATATGAAACTTTCACAACTTTCTCTCTTTAGCTCTAATTTTCATACCTTTGTGCCCTTTTGACTAGAACCCTTGTGCTCTTTCACTCTCTCACTTTAAAACCCTCAAAAAGTCCTTATTCAGCAATTTTTCTCACTAGTTGGAGGTTTAGAGAGAGAAAGAGAGATTTTCCACAATTGTTTGGAAGCTATTGGAAGAGAATTCAACTATAAAGAAACCCTAAGGTGAGTGATGAACTAGGCTTGGTTTTGAGTTGTTGATAATGGCTAGTAAATTGGGATTATGAGCTGTTTTATTGTTGAGTTGTTTATTCATTTTTAGTGTGATTAGAGTAGTGTAAGGAATAGCCATTTGATATAGTTGGAAGCCAATTAGGAATGACTAGAAGAATTTGAATTAGAAACTAGCTTTTGGAGTGATATTAATGTAAATTGGATTGGTTGTGATGTTGTGTGTGTATAGGTTCCAACAAGGCCTCACTTGCCCATTTGAACCATTAGTGGAGGTTA
>NC_030852.1:20446217-20460607 GCF_000208745.1 Theobroma cacao
GGGGGGGGGGGGGGGGGGGGGGGGGGGGGGGAGGGATGTACACGATGGCACTGATTGTGCACGATGTGGGGAGATGCACACGATGGCGCTGCTATGTGCACGATGTGGGGGGATGCACATGAGCCGAGTGTGATTATGATGATATCAATGTTTATCTACGTATTTATGCATATCTATGCTTATGAATGAAAGTTCATGAATATGATATATGATTGAAATGCATGTGAAATTTGGCATGATGAATCTTGAGAAATTCCCATTTTCTTGCAAATCGATCTTTATTGCAGCACCAAATGGATTTTTTGTGCAAAGGAGGTCCTTTTTCACTTTGGTGCCCTGCTTCTCGCTGCAACGAGGAATGCATGTGAAATTTGGCATGATGAATCTTGAGAAATTCCCATTTTCTTGCAAATCGATCTCTATTGCAGCACCAAATGGATTTTTTGTGCAAAGGAGGTCCCTTTTTCACTTTGGTGCCCTGCTTCTTGCTGCAACGAGGAATATTCTGTTTTGGCAACAGAAAACTCGCTGCAGCGAAAATAAATCTCGTTGCAGTGAGAAACTCTCAGGTTTTGATGTAGTACTTTCACTTTGATGAAGATTTTGACCACCTTCCCGTCCGAACTGGGAAAGGTAATAAACATCAAAGTCGTATCCTTGCATCTTATATTTCTAATGGTTAAAAAATCAGGTCAATTGGACTTCTGTAACGGGAGATATCCAAGAAAAACTGAAACATATGTAAACTAACACTGTTTCTCGCTACAGTGAGAAACTTTTTGTTTTGGCCTCCCGAATCTCGCTGCAGCGAGAATGAACTTCACTGCAGCGAGAAACTTGTTGCCATGCATGCTGCCTTCCTTGATTTTGACCTACTTTTCACCCATTTAAGTTCATGGATTGATCATGGGTTTGTGAAACACTATGAGGGTATTAATGAAAGTTTGAAATGAAGGGTTTTTAGTAAGAAACTAAATCAATTGCATTGTTTTTGAAACAAGTGCATCATGATTTCCAAATTCTTCCTATTGATTGCTTGTTCCCTTCTTATGTTCACTTACTGAGTTTTATACTCACGTTTTTAAAATTCATGTTTTCAGATTTGGAGGCAGTTGGGACCTAGATTGAGTTGCACACATATGCTTGCTTTCTTGGTAGGTACTATGGTATCTTAGTAGCCGCATCTTCACTGTGGTCACTCCGCTAGAAGTCAAGAGTCATTTTGTTTTATGAGTACATTCATGTGATGTAAAATACTAAGATACGTGTCTTAGACGAAATATGTATATTTTAACTGTTAATGGCACCATGAGTTGAAATGTTAACATCATTTTGGGTTTATATTAATGAAATTCTTGATTGCTATAGCCCATTATGAAAGTGATTATATGTTGGAATTATGGAAGGTGACTTGAGAATAGTTGATGGGATGTTAAGCAAGATTACATAATAGGCTTGCTTGGGCTTGGTGGGCTATGCCCATTGGGCCCATGCACCGGTCATGGCTCGGGAATTTGGGCTGTGACAAGAATGGATGATAAAAAGCCCAGCTATTAAAAGTGTGAGTGTTGAAGAGTTCAATTCCCACCACCCAATGAAACCAGTGTGAATGGATGATGTATACCATTAAGATCATGAAACGAACATTATCATAAAGTAAGATTATGCCTTAATGATGTTTTAGTTATGGATATGTTGATCCTTCATGATTATGAAGGCTAAATAAGAGGTGATTACCACACGGGCACACTTTGAGTTTAAGTGTGCCGATGTCCACAACATATATGAGTAGTCATGAATTGACAACAAAAGTGATAAAGTTATACGCTAGATGATTGTCTAATATATATAAAATGATATGAATAATGGTACCTATGAAAACCTCAACCTCCACAGACATGTAACTAGAAGTAGACGTGATAAAACGGACTAGGGGTAATTTCATCATTTTCCTTAGTGAGCTCCTAGAAGTAGGTTTCCAAATATTATTAAGGCCAAAATAGGCCAAAGGAATAAATGAATGATGAAAATAAGGATAAAATAAACGAAAAAAAAATAGAAATAATGATGATTTCCAAGGTAAGGGTAAAATGGTCATTTTGCATCTCGAGTCAAAATTTTTAAGTTTTCGTGAACTCAAGTACTTCTAGACTATTATGGACTTTGTCTCAGTGTTAAAAGAGTAAAAAGGCTGAACCAAAGGAAAGAAAGAAGGCAAAGGAAATAAATGAGACTTTAGTTAACTTTAGCAATAAATATCTAAGTTTCTAGCAACTTCTTCTAATTTCCAGCAACTTTTTCTTCTTCCTCTTCCCATCTCTTCTCTCCATTTCACGTTCTTTATCTTCCATGGAAGCCTCCTTAAAAACCTCCATGACTTTCTCAAGTTAAATCCCAATTTTCATGCTTTTGTGCACCTTTTCACAACGTCCTTTGTGCTCTTTTACTCTATCACCTTAAAACCCTCAAAAGTCCTACCTTAATACTTTCTCTCACTAGCTAGGTGTTTTAGAGAGAGAAAAAGAGACTTTCTATAATAGGTCGAGAAATTTCGAGAAGGAATTCAATTACAAATCGACCAAGGTGAATAATGAAATTGAGTTGATTTTTGAGTTGTTGAGAATGGCTAGTGGTTGGATTTGTGAGTGTTTTATAGTTGAGGTTGTTTTTTCAGCTTTAGTGTGACTAGAATAGTGAAAATAAATAGCCACTTAATGGTAAGTGGAAGCTAGTTAGGTATAACTAGTAGAACATGACTTAGGAAATAGCTTTTAGGATTATATTTATGTGAATTGAGTTGATTGTGATGCTATTGTGTGTGATAGGTTTCAACGAGACCCCACATCTCCATTCGGAGCATTAGTGGAAGTTGGAGTCTATTTAAGAATCAACAAATACTGTTTAGTAAACTTGCATTAAAATGGTTTGGGATAAATGCATATATGTTTGATTATATCACTTGAAAAATTTTAATTATCTTTTCTTCAAAACGTGCATGGGAACAAGCCCTTGAGGAAACGTTTTTCTATTGTGAAATGTGTGAAATGATGAATCCATGTGCTATTACATTATGTTGATATATATATATATATATATATATATAATGATATATGATATGTATTGATAAGTAATACCGTGTGCTAATTATAACCGAGTGTGTGCGGTGTGGAAGGGCACATATCGATAATGACGAGTGATTCCAGCTATGTGCGGTGTGGGAGTGCACATGAGCTGATGACCGGTGGGGGATTCCAACCTTGTGCGGTGTGGGAGTGCACATGAGCTGATGACTAGTGGTGCTCTATATCCAGCTATGTGCGATGTGGGAGGGCACATGAGCTGAGGACCGTTGGGCGTATACATCCTTGTATATATATATATGCCATAGAGATAATCATATATGTTATAAAATTGTTTATTTATGTTATAAAAAGGTTATGAAAATAATATGTGATTGCATTAGATATTGAGAAAACTTGATTATTGTAAGTATGTTCAATCTAATGTTCAATGTGGCACAAGTGGATTTTCTTTGTGACAGTGAAAACTTTAATTTTTTCCTGGCTAGAATTTCGCTGCAGCGAGAAACTCTCGGGTGGTTAGGCATGGATCCAGTTCTGAATTTCACTATAATGAGAAAACCTTTTCGCTGTAGTGAGAATCCTTCTGTCATGCTTACCTTGCTTGAATTCTGCTATAGTTTTCACTCATTTATCTTCATGGTTGATCATGGGTTTTTCAACACTAAGAGATTATTAATCAAAGTTTGAAATGAAGGGTTTTAGCAAGAAATCAAACTAAATTGCATTATTTTTAAAACAAGTGCATCATGATTTCTACACATTTCTTATCGTTTGCTTGTTCTCTTTTTATGTTCACTCACAAGGTTTATACTCAGTCTTTTAAATTGCATGTTTTCAGATTCGTAGATAGTTGGGACCTAGCTTGAGGAGTCCACTTGTGTTCACCCTTGTTAGGTATCATGGCATTCAGTAGCTGAACCTTCACCCAAGGTCACTCTGCTGGAAGTCGAGAGTCTTTTGCCTGTGTATACGTACACGTGATGTAAATCACTTAGATACATGTCATAAACAGTATACATTTATTTTGATTAATGTTGCCACTATGAGTTGGCAATGGTTGACATTGTTTTGGGTTAACATAAATGCAAGTATTTGGTTTTCATCGCACATTATTAAAGTACTTATAGTTAAGAATTATGAAATGTAACTTTAGAAATGATGGTGGAATGATGAACATGTTACTTAAGAGGCTTGCTTGGGTTTGGTGGGCTGTGCCTATTAGGCCTATGCACAAGTCATGACTTGAAAATTGGGTCGTGACAAACTTGGTATCAGAGCCTTAGGTTGTCTAGGTTGTAGGATCTTCTTGTTGGTCCAGCGGAGTGTTGGGTATTTATGTGGAAACTTCGGTTATGAATTGTGAACTGCGGCACATTTCACAATCAAGGGACCGTATAGATTCTTTATCTTAGAAACTACCTTTTCCCTTAGAGACGATTATAAAAATGTGTTTAATAATAGGTGTTTGCTCTTGTCTAGATAAGAATGTCGCCTAAGACACGAGCTGCCTCGAGAAGGATTGGGGAGCAAGATGCTCCTAATGATATGACAGGTAGGTCACGGGCATCTGCCCTTAGAAGGTGAGGTAGACATGGTGGGGCCACTAGGCCAGTGAGGGCGGATACACCTGTGAGTAGACATGAGGAGGGACAGTCTTCTGGCGATGCAGATAGACAACCAACTGGGGGCATCACTATTGAAGACTTGGCGGTAGGCCTACAGGGAGTTAATCGGGTTGTAGAGATGATGGCAACCCGTATGGACGATATATAGAGGATAATGGTGGGGAGACCTGCAGTACAAGAATCCTTTAGTTCCCAAAGGTCGGTCGATCGCCAGCATCTAGAGGTCAAGAGGGGTCATTAGAGGTTTCACTTCTTGATTTCTTGAAGCTTAAACCCCCGTCGTGTACAGGGTCTGATGCATTAGAGAAACCCCAGGCTTTCTTGGATAGTATGGAGAAAATTTATGATTCCTTGAGATGTTTTAATACCTGATTAGTCGAGCTAGCTGCTTTCCGATTAGAGGACGGGGCACACTAGTGGTATAGCTCCTTGTGTAAAGGTAGGCCAATGGTGCAGCGCCATTGACTTGGAGTGAGTTCAATATAGCCTTCTTAGATCGATTCTTACCACTTAGTGTACGTAATGTAAGAGCTAGGGAGTTTGAAGCCTTAGTACAGACCTTAAGTATGACGGTATCAGAATACGACATCAAATTCACGCAGTTGGCTCGGTATGCGCACTATCTAGTGTCCATTGAGGAAATAAAGATTCGAAGATTTGTGGATGGGTTAATGGAGCCATTGTTAAGGGCTGTGGCATCCCGAGATTTCGATACGTACTCCGCAATAGTGGATTGCACTTAGGGGATTGAGATGAGGACTCGTGAGAGTAGGGTTGCGAAGGATAGAGTAAAAAGGGCCAAGACAGAGGGCTATCAAGGTTGCAGAGACTTCAGTAGTGGTGTTTCGTCTTCGGGTTGTCAGGGCCCATAGAGGGACTCATGATTACTCCAACAGGGGAGTACTTGACTAGTGCCAGTGTTGGATCGGGATAGAAAACTTTTAATGGGGGAAGACAGCAAGGTCCAAGGTAAGAAGGTCAAGTTATAGATCGTTGCACTATTTATGGATTACGGCATAGTGGACGATGTTTTCATACTACGAGAGTTTGTTATGGGTGTGGTTAACCTAGACATCTACAAAAGAGTTACCCGATGGCTCATCAATCACAAGGTTCTACCCGTAACTCTACTCAGCCAGTTTCGTCCACTTCTTCAGCCATCTGGGTCTGGATGTTAGAGCTCTATAGTGGGGGCCAAGCAAGGGTATATGATTTAACACCCCAGGAGGCCTAGACATCCAATGCAGTGGTCTCAGGTAATTTTTCTATTTGTGATATGAATACTCGGGTATTGTTTGATCCTAGTTCAACCCACTCTTTTATCTCCCCATGTTTTGCACATCAGTTAGGTAAGGATCGTGTTAAGAGAGAAGAACATTTTCTGGTGTTACCCCTTTAAGGGAGGTATTTGTGGTAGAATGGGAATATAAGTTTTGTATAGTTTGAGTCAAGGACAAAGACACTTTGGTGAATCTAGTGGTGTTAGACACCTTAGATTTTGATGTGATCTTAGGAATGGATTGGCTATCACCCTACCATGCCAGCGTGGACTGTTACCATAAATTAGTTAGATTTGATTTTTCGGGTGAGTTACCATTTAGTATTAAGGGAGATAATAGCAATGCTCCAACAAATTTGATATCAGTTATGTCTACCAGAAGGCTTTTAAGACAGGGTTGTTCAGGTTACTTGGCTGTTGTGAGGGATACCTAGACGAAGGTTGGAGATATAAGCCAGGTTATAACTTGGCTTTTAAGATTGGTGAGTGAACTTGCATTAAAATGGTTTGGGATAAATGCATATATGTTTGATTGTATCACTTGAAAAATTTTAATTATCTTTTCTTCAAAACGTGCATGGGAACAAGCCCTTAAGGAAACGTTTTTCTATTGTGAAATGTGTGAAACGATGAATCCATGTGCTCTTATATTATGTTGATATATATATATATATAATGATATATGATATGTATTGATAAGTATAACTGTGTGCTAATTATAATCGAGTGTGTGCGGTGTGGGAGGGCACATATCGGTAATGACGGGTGATTCCAGCTATGTTCGATGTGGGAATGCACATGAGCTGATGACCGGTGGGGGATTCCAGCCGTGTGTAGTGTGGGAGTGCACACAAGCTGATGACTGGTGGTGGTCTATATCCAGCTATGTGCGATGTGGGAGGGCACATGAGCTGAGGACCGTTGGGCATATACATGCTTGTATATATATATATATATATATATATATATGCCATAGAGATAATCATATATGTTATGGAATTGTTTATATATGTTATAAAAAGGTTATGAAAGTAATATGTGATTGTATTGGATATTGAGAAAACTTGATTATTGTAAATATGTTCAATCTAATGTTCAATGTGGCACAAGTGGATTTTCTTTGTGGCAGTGAAAACTTTAATTTTTATTTGGCTAGAATTTCGTTGCAGCGAAAATGAATCTCACTGTAGCGAGAAACTCTTGGGTGGTTGGGCATAGATTCAGCTCTGAATTTCACTGCAGCAAGAAAACCTTTTCACTGCAGCGAGAATCCCTTTGTCATGCTTACCTTGCTTAAATTCTGCTATGGTTTTCACTAATTTATCTTCATGGTTGATCATGGGTTTTTCAACACTAAGAGATTATTAATCAAAGTTTGAAATGAATGGCTTTAGCAAGAAATCAAACTAAATTGCATTGTTTTTAAAAGAAGTGCATCATGATTTCTACACATTCTTTATCATTTGTTTGTTCCCTTCTTATGTTCACTCACTGGGTTTATCCTCACTCTTTTAAATTGCATGTTTTCAGATTCGTAGATAGCTAAGACCTAGCTTGAGGAGTCCACTCGTGTTCACCCTTGGTAGGTACAATGGCATTCAGTAGCTGCACCTTCACCCAAGGTCACTCCGCTGGAATTCGAGAGTCTTTTGCCCATGTATACGTACACGTGATGTAAATCATTCAGATACACGTCATAAACAATATACGTTTATTTTGATTAATGTTACCACTATGAGTTGGCAATGGTTGACATTGTTTTGGGTTATCATAAATGCAAGTATTTGGTTGTTATCGCACATTATTAAAGTACTTATAGTTAAGAATTATGAAATGTAACTTTAGAAATGATGGTGGAATGATGAACAGGTTACTTAAGAGGCTTGCTTGGGTTTGGTGGGTTGTGCCCATTAGGCCCATGCATCGATCATGGCCTGGAAATTGGGTCATGACAGTACCTTGTACTATCATCAAAGTTAGAGGTATATAAGTATGCATGAAGCATAAGTAATGGTTGATGTTCAGAATAGTTGAAGAGAGAATCGAATCATGAAAATTTGAGACGTTGGTCATTATGAGTTTAATAAAAGATTGAGAAGTGCATATGTTCTAATATTAAGGATGGTTATGAAATGAAAGACCAAGTAAAAATACTTAAATGTTGATTGATAATTATATTTAACTTGTGCTACTAATGCTCTATTTTTCTATGAGTGTCTTTTTTCATTAATTCGACATTTTATTTTCTTTTTCTTTTTGATATAACAAAAAAAGGGGAGAAATATAATGAGTAAATTTGCACTTAAATTTTCATTTATGTTGGCTGAATTTTTCAAAAGTGCTCTCCAACATAAATGTAACTCTTTTGAAAAAAGCAAAAATTCAGGGGGATCTTTACTTGAGAAAATTCTTTTGAAATCTTGAGCATATTTTCAGGTGGAGTTTTCTTCAATGACCAAATTTAATTCTTAATTTTATCATATCAAAAGGATGGAGATTGCTAGCTTTATCCTTGTTTTGACATGATAAAATTAATTGAACTCAATTAGCTTTGAAAATGAATGAAAAATATTTTTGAATATGAAGAAAATCCTTAAAGGAACGTTAAAGCTAAGCTTAAAGGAAAGATATATTGAAATACTTTGATTGTTTTAACATGTTTTTAATATGAATGATTATGCTCTTGAACTTAAAGAAATATCTCTTAATTTTCTCAAAGGTCTCCTATTTTCAAAATTAAGAGTGCCAGCTTAAGAATAAAGTTTTCAAAAGAAATGACTTAATTCTTCAATGAAAAGAAAGTGATAATTCTATTTTATAGAATTATTTTTATCTCAAATTTTTCTTAATAGTTAGCTAAGTTCTTGAGTTTAGATTAGGATTTAGTTACTTTTATAATTAGTTTATTTTTATTAAGTTATTTTATTTTATGTTTATTTGCCTAAGTTTAATTGTTGTTTATTAGTTTTTATGTTTTTGTAGGACTTTAAGGGCATAAGATCAATTTGGTGGAGAAAGGTGTTCAAGGAGCCCAGACCTTGTTCGTACATGTCGTGGTATTTTGAGCATAACTCCCACTCTAGATGTCCAAATGAGGTGATTCTTGGACCATTGGAAAGCTAAGAGACATATCACTTCGCCAGTTCTATCTGGAAGATGGAAAATATTACATTGCCAAGAGAGCACCGCTGCTTAGTGGGGTGTGTTGCAGGGTCGAAAAGAAAATGTGAATAAATAGCTGCGGGAAAGAAAAGGATGCAGGCTGATTTAAATCTCATGGGCTATACAGTTATTCTAAGCCCAAATTAACAGTTAATAGGCTAAACTAATTTAGTTTAGGGAAAATTAGGTTTTGTTTCGAGTATAAGTAGATAACTTGATGAGAAGTTAGCGGTGAGAAGACAACCACAGGAGAGATTCAAGAAGTTCAAAGTTGAGGCTGAAGATTGAAGGTCAAGGTTGCCAAAATCTATTTATTTTCTTCTTCCCTAGTTTTTATTATTCTTGTTACTCTTGATGGCTAAACTTCATATGTTATTATTTATTATTGCAATTATGAGTAGCTAAATTTCTTTTTTTAGGATTGCAATTGAACTCGCATATAGTCTAAATTTTTAGCCTTTTTCTTGCTTATTTTCAATGGAATTGAATTGTTTATTCGAATTTGTTCTTATTGCTTTTAATTGCCTAATCACCAATTAAATTGATTTAGAAACCTAAATATAACTTGGGAAAGGGAGTTTAGGTAGTGTTTGGTATGAGGGAAGTGGGAGCACATTCTGTGCAATGTGCCCAATTAAATTACATTACAGTATTTGTTTTGCAACAGATCACAGCAATGTAAGATTGCAATACAATCACATTACAGCCAAGGGATGTAATGTGATTGCAATCCAAAACCAATGCAATCACATTGCATTGCACTCTACAATGTTCTTAAAGATACTTTTACCCTTCAACTTTATTACCTGGTTAAAAATATTTTGTAACATTATAATTAAAATAAAAAATATTAAAATAAAATATATAATATAAAAATAAAAAATAAAAAAATATAAGAAATTAAAANTTTTCTTGTTAAAAACATTTTGTAAGGTAATAATTAAAATAAAAAACATTAAAATAAAATATATAATATAAAATATAAATAATTAAAATAAAATAAAATATAAAAAATTAAAATTTATATAATATAGGTAAAAGCAATTAAAATAAAATATATAATATAAAAAATTATATTAAAAAATGAAAATAAAATATATAAGATTATAATAAGAAATAAAAATAAAATATATGACATTAAAAATATATTTAAGAGATGATATTATATAAAAATAACAATAAAAAATATAAGTATATTAAAGTTGCATTTTAATAAATAGGGTAATTTGAAAATTAACAATACATTCCCAGCAAAGTACTTGTAAACCAAACGCTGCAATGTTATCTTCCTTGCATTTTAATCATTATTTTGTTGTATACCAAACATTATAATGTTATTTTCCCTACAATCACATTTCTTGCAATCACATTTCCTGTAATCACATTGCATTGTAAAGTACCAAACGTCACCTTAGTGTAGCCTAAATTTGGGATAGCATATGATATTATTTATTTGCTTGGATGAATAAATTGATTTGTGTATATAATAGTGATTTACCTATTAGTGTAAGCCCTACAAGCCAATCGATTTTGTGCTTGTAAAACACTACATCAATTAGTCATATTTCATGTTAAATACATTATGGATATTTATATAATGTATGAGGTATTCTTTATCTATGAGGTTATTTATAAAGAGTTATGAGAGACTTATGTAGATAAAGTCCTTGGAACATAATGGCCTTGCAAAGAAATTATAAAGGTTATAATTATGAGATTCTTATGCATCAAAGCCTTGTTACTAAATATGTTCCTAGTCATTGTATTGTCAGGAATAAGGACATTGACAATGCTCAAAGACTGGTATATGCTAAGCCCTTCTTACTTTGGAAGTAAGCAATTGATCTCATAGGTTGAAGTATGTGAGATACTTGGGGATAGTATGTGGGTGCTTCTTAAGGAACAAGTTCACTGAACATAACTCGCTATGAGAGTTCCATTTGGTATTTCACTCAAGTGTCTATGGAAATTGTCAAGCTCTACCTTATAAAGTACTTGCCATGTCCTTCATGTGATTGACAATATGCTTGCATACTTGGAAAGCTCCGAAAAATCGTCAAAAGTCGATATTGTACCAAATGGTACTATTAAGTTGAATTAAGCCTCGAACTAGTCTAAATAGAGATCTTAAGATGAAATCGAGAATTTTAAAACCCTAGAATGACTTAAAATGATGATTTGGAGTTCGAGGGCTGAATTGGAGTCAATTTGGAATTTTCATGTTTTAGGGGCAAAATGGTAATTTTGCCACCCGAGGTTAAGATGTGAGTGTTGGCTGGAATTTTTTACTAAGATTGATCATTGGGAGTTTAATTTGAGTTTGAGAAGTGATGAATTTTAATTTCGACATTTTTTCGAGCATAGGGGTAAAATAGTCATTTTGTCATCCAAGGGTAAAATTGTAATTTTACATCACCCAACACTTGTCTAGCACATGGATTTTACCCAATATTATCATGGATAATTGAGGAAATTTAAGTGGTGGAGAGAGATTGTATAATGGCTACGTATGACACATGGACCAATTGAATGGTGACATGTGTCAAAATCTCATCCATTCATTATTTTGGCTTAAAAATCAACATAAAATCAGCCCATTTCTCACCCATATGGCAGGCCAAAGCATGAAGTGAAGAGGAAAGGAAAGAACACAAACCCTAGGTGGGAAAATTAAAGAAAAAGTGTGGGATTTCAAGGGATTAAGCTAATAAAGGTAAAATTTTGTGATTTTATCTTGTGATTTACACTACCCATGCTTTCATTTTCATTTTTCATGCTTAGAACTCAAGTTCGCATTATGAACCCATGCTGGTTGAATTTGAAAGGAGAGGTTTTGAGCATTGATTTTGCTAGATTTCAATCTAATTAAGTGTTTTTGGTTGGTTGGTAATGGAAAGTATGAAACTCTAGCAAGGAATCACTTTGCTCTTCACAAACCCACAAGAGGCCGAATTTTCTAGGGAGGATATTGAGGCTGAAATTGATAATATTTCATGATATTTTGATGGTATTTAATGATTAGTGAGGCTAGAAATTTAATGGGAAATTTTGGCATGAAAACTCAAATTTTTACCTAATGTATAGATATGTGTGATTTATGGTCCAAACTGATAAATTGAATCATATTCACAGTCATTGAGGTTTTTTAAGTATAATTGGAGTGTAGAAAGTGAAAGAAATCGATTTGGAGTTAAATTGGAGGTTTTAGCCAATTACATCGAGAATAGTGTGAATTAGGTCGAATATCATATTTAAATGGCTATTCAGACATTTTGCATCACATTTCGTGCATTCATATAAATTTATAGAGCCTGAAATAGTTTATGATAAATTGACACAATTTATTGAAATTCATGTCACGTATGATGTATAGGTGGTGAGCCCTTTAACAAGGGTAAAGAGATTGTGCCCAAAGATCAGGAATAGGAGTATATCGAACTCTTAGTATTGTGAGTAACCTTACTATCCTCTTAATTATCTAAAGTGGTTTTTATCCGATTTTGTGAATTTCATGGAAAATGAATTAAATGATTAATTTTTCGATTTTATAAACAAAATGTGATTTAATGAAATGATTTCATAAAATTGTTTTAAAATTGAATAATGGCTTTTCAAATAGAGTAATTGGAGACCATTGGATGTATTGTGAATTTATGGTTCTAATTGATTGGCTTATGACAATATTGGCATGAATGGCTGAATTGGTACTTGTGTTGAAATATATGAACTGTGTATTTAGCCTTGAAAGGTTGTGAATTACAATAATTGCCATGTCATGCTATCGAATTTTATTGATTGGTGGGATAATTATTAGCTTATTGCAGTGGGCGGGTTTTCGTGGACCAGCTTATTAGACGGGCACGGTAAACCCCGTTACATCTTACCTTAGTATGAGAGGCGCGGGTGGATAACTCCTGAGACTAACATTTTAGAGTTCACTTCACGTCAAACCACCATGTGAGGGGAAACTCAGCCAACGCCAAGGAACGACTATATTTTCAAAATAAAAACATGATTTATGAGTACATAACTTTTTAATAGCCTTGGCGGACTCGGTTTGGGATAGCCCGCGACCAAGGTATCCCTGATAATTGGGTATGAGAATGATTTTGGCATGGGCCAAATCTTTTAAGAAATTCATAAGCCATGTTAATTACTCGATTTATATGAATTGATTTTATTTGGTTGAAACAAGTTGAAAGGTGATGAATTTCATTATGCTAAACTGTTTTATCTGTCTCCATTTACTCGACTTTAGATGGTTTATGTAAAGCCTGACCTTATAAAATACTTGTCATGACATACATGTGATGATAGCATGATTGCATGCTAGGAGAGTCCCGAAAAATTTACAAAAGTAGGTATTGTACCTAGAGGTATAATAAAGTTGATTTAAGTCTCGAGCTAGATTAAATAGAGAATTTAAGATGAAATTAAGGATATTAAAGTAGCAGAATGGTTTAATATGGTGATTTGGAGTTCGAGGATCAATTTGGAGTCAAACCGGAATTTTCACTATCCAGGGGCAAAATGGTCATTTACCACTTGGAGACAAAATGGAAATTTTTAGAAAAGATTTTTTTGACCCCATTTGACTTATTAGAGTATGATTTGAGTATTGAAGTATGATTTGAGGTTAAGAAGTGAAAAAAAATTGTAATTCTGGTATTTTTCAAAGCATAGGGGTAAAATGGTAATTTTACCACCTTAGTGGCAAAATTATAATTTTACACCACCATGACATTTGTCAAGCTCCAGAATTCTACCTATTATTATGCTATGGATAAATATTAGAGCATTTGTGGTGGTGAGAAAAGGCTTAAAAATTAAGTTAAAACAAGTGGACCAATAAAAAGGTGACATGTGTCAAAAATTTAATATTTTTATATTGCCATTTAAAAACCAGCCCACACTCTTCCACTCAGCATTTCAAGGCCGACCAGCACCTGCAGAAAAGAGAAGAAAAGAAAAGAAAAACCCTAGGGAGGAAAAACTAAGGAAAATTTGTTGAATTTTCAAGAAATTGGTGACTAAAGGTAAGATTTTTAATATTAAGCTTGAAATTCATCTTGCCCATGCATTCTTTTCCATTTTCCATGAATTAAATTCAAGTTTTCATGAGGGGCAATATGCTGGCCAGATTTGGAGAGAGAAAGTTGGTGATGAATTTAGTTGAATTTCAAGGTAACTTAGTGTTTTTAGGTGTTTAGTAACATTTAGTATGAAAATTAAGCAAGAAAT
>NC_030852.1:20461325-20475296 GCF_000208745.1 Theobroma cacao
CCTATATATTTAAGTTTACGTACCAATGTTTTGAATTGATGATTTATGAACTGATACGTGATGACATATGTGGCTGGGTTTTTGAGTTGTGAAATATATAAACTGTTGTTTTCCTTTGACAGGCTGGGTAGTATTATGTTAGCCACGTTATGCTGTCAAAATTTTATTGATTGGTGGGTTATTTAATTAGCCACTGCAATAGGTGGGTTTCCGTGGACCAGCCTATTAGAGGGGCACGATAAACCCCGTTATATTTACCTTAGTATGAGAGGCGTGGAGGATATGTCCTAAGGTACGATGGAGTTCACTTTACGTTGAACCACCACTTAAGTATGAACTCTGCCAACGCCAAGGGATGGCTAAATTATGTTTTTATGAGTAGTTGTTAACTTAATAACCTTGGCGGACTCGGTTGAATGCCTCGGCCAAGGTATCATCGAGTATGATTTTTGGCACGAGCCAAGTTTTTTAGAAAATTATAAGTCGAGATGTGTATTATAATGAAATGTGTTGTTTTATATATACATGATTTGAAACAAGTACAAAATGTTGTGGATTATGGTATGATGAAAAGTTAACTGTCTCCATTTACTCGACTTTAGATGTTGATGACGGACTTTGTTTACTCACTGAGTTTATGAAAACTCACCCTTTCTTTTTAACCATTTCAGGTTCAGGATAGTCTGTAGGCAGTCGATTTCATCAAGGATTTCTTTTGGACTTACTTCCTTGAAAATCGTAGGTCTACCTTCTTGCACACTTTTGGTTATCTCGGGGCCCATATGCCACTGTAGGATAATTTGAATACCTGGTTTACTGTATCACTATGTGTATGAATTTATTTTGTTCTCACGCTATAAAAATTATTTATGCATAGTTCTATAAAAATTGTTTTATAAGAAAATGGAATATATTATTGAATATTTTTGTTTAGTCTAATTAGCCAATTTTCACTCTAAATGTATGATTTAGATTACAAAAATTTATTTTTAGTCAAAAATGGATATCTTTCTACCATACGTTGCATTTTTATCAAGTTTCAAAATTTTCAGGTAAAAATGACGAAAATACCCCTATGTGGTCAAAATTTTATTTTGATTGTTTTCAATCTAAAATAGTTTATATTCTCTTAAAACTCGATATTTAGTAACTATTGCTCACAAGGGAAGTGGAAAACTGATGCAAGAGCCTTGCGAGGTTTCGGTTGACATACCGGGTAATGAATATTTACCGAGACTTCGCGGTGGTTGTCACGGGCTTGAAGGGAGTGCTGGGTCTTGACAGTTTAGATGGTATCTGTTTACTCACTGGCATTTTATAATCTCACCACCCTCATTTCCAACCATTTCAGGCCCAAGGTAGCTTGTGGATAGCAGATATCGTCAAGGATTATAGTCGGCTTTACTACTCCAAAAACTGTAAGTTTATTGCCTTTGTGTACTTTTGTTCCTTGTGGGCCCACGAGTCACTGTAAAGTAAATTTTATATCCCGGTTATCTATGTTATAGTACGTATGAATTTATTTAGTTTTATATTGCAAAAATTATTTACCGATGACTCTATAAATATTGTTTTACAAGAAATTATAATATTTTATTGAATATTTTTATTTTATTCAAATAGTTGCAATATCATTTTTAATAAATGTTTTAGACACCCAAATTTATTTTAAATCATGAAATATGTGTTTTCCGCTCATCTACTACATCTTTAGTCGGTTTGAAAAATTTTGAGAAAAAATGACAAAAACGCCTCTGTGAGGCGAAAATTATTTTTCCATGGTTTTGAGAGGGAAAAGCTTAAAATTCTTTAAAAACGAGTTTGGCAATGATTACTCACAAGGGAGATGAAAAAAGAAATGGTACTAAAGCCTTGCAAGGTTTTGATTGGCACTCTTGGTAACGAATGTCTACCTGAACGTCGCGGCGGTTGTCACGGGCTCTAGGGGAGTACCGGGTCGTGACAGAAATACTCTCATGTGTCAGTAGTGTAATCCTTAAACTTGTGATACAAGGTCATCTTGTATGTGAATTGTCATGCTTTGATTTCACCTCTACAAGTCTGGAGGTGACCAGATGCTTAAACAAGGTGCTTTTGGGTATGGCGTGAAGCATGCGAAGATAAATGAGTAGTCCAAAGAGGATTCATCACCCTAAGTGATTTGAAGAGAACATATCTCATTTGCTTTTGGCTTATATTGATTAAAAGTCCTTGGCCAAGGCAATCTTGATAGGTCAATATAGAAGCTGTAGGACTAATATGGATAAGTTAGAAAGTAAACACCGAGCCAGGCTTTCTATCTATTTGGGATATATGATGAAAGGATCGAATTACACTGAAATACTGTACATTGAAAGGTTAATCAAATCATATTGACTCTCTTGACATTTTGGTGGTCATGATGTATTACTAAATGCCGCTTATGATCTATAAATATAACTGTAAATTCTTAATTGAATTAATTTATATATATTACCAACATGTTAGGAACCTAATGGGTCACACACATAAGGTGAATTGTCAAAATTAATTTGAGTTCAATTGGATGTGATCTAATTGATTTTATAGAGACTTAATCCAATTAACTATTAGGCTAAATCAAATATGATTTGATGGAGTATTAAATAAAAGCCCAATTAGCCCAAGACATTTTATAATCCTTATTGGTTATAAAGTAGGTCAATTCACTTTATAAAAGAGTCCTTTAGCTGCCTCTTGCATTCATAAGAGTTTTGTTCTTATTTTCTCATGTGTTGAGATAGGATCATAGAAGAGAGCTCAAAGTTGAGAGTTTGCTAGCACAAACTTCGGCTTGGGAATTCACACACTCTTAGTGAAGAGATTTTGACAAATCACTGTGTGGATCACCATTTGAGGTAGGACAACTTTGCTATTATGGTTTGATAAGTCCTTGTTGGTGTACAAAAATTAAAAAAAAAAAAGGCCATGGAAGACTCCACCAAAGAAAGCAGACTTTTAGGTATGTCAAAATTTTTCTTATGGTTTTTTTTTCCAGATTAGTTTCAATTAAAGTGATCCATGGCTTAGGGGATTAAAATTTTAATAATATTATGCTATGTATGAGTCATCTTAGCATGATTTCAATCCCCAATAATACCTATATGCCATATGTAGTTAGATTAGAGCCTGAACTTAATGAATCTGTTTTAATTTCAATTCACAAAGGAATATAGTGTTTTGATTAAAGTGGATATTTTATAAAAGTTTCAGAAGAGTCTTACAAATACTTGAGGACTCTAGGCTAGGAACTCAACCCATTAGAATAAATTAGGGAAGAGAGATAAGATTTAGATGAGGTGTGAGGGATATTGTACTCCTAGGTTCGTTTGATTTTATTTTTATTCAATTATATTCTTGGTTTGATTTTTTATTATTTTTAATTAGTTTAGTTTTGTTAATTAATTTCTAGTTTAATTAGTTATCTATTTTTGATTGTTTGGATATATATACTTTCGTGTGTAGAATTTAAATAGCAAGTTTTTGGCATCGTTGCCGGGGAATTATTTTTTAGAATTTTTACTAATACTAATACCAAACAAATTTAGTCTTAATTCAAACCTTATTTTTTCTTGTTTTCAGGCATTTTTGGTCATTGTATGCGAAGAAAGAACTTGAATCTTATTCCTTTTAGAAAGAACTTTTAGAAGATTTCGAAAGAAAATTTGCAAGTTCAAACTTTAAATCAAACAATGGCTGAATATAATAATAATAATGGTAACAATGTTGTTAAGTAGGTTATTTAAGAGAACTAAGCTTTGCGAATTATGCTATTCCCCACTTACAAGGCTTGCACCAAAGCATTAGAAGACCTCCTTTCAATGCAAATAATTTTGAGATCAAGCCTGTTTACATTTAGATGATTCAGTTTTTCATTCAGTTTGATGGCTTACTTAGTAATGATCTTAATTCTCATCTAGTTAATTTCCTAGAAATCTGTGATACTTTCAAATATAATGGGGTGACTGATGATGTTATCATGTTTAGACTCTCTCATTTTTTACTCTGGGATAGGGCAAAAAGCTAGTTATTTTCACTCCCCACTAGATTTATTGCTACATGGGAGGACTTGGCTAAAAAATTCTTGACAAAATTCTTCCTACTTGCAAAGGCTGCAAAGTTGAGGAATGATATAGCTTCATTCACACAATTTGATGGTGATCCTTATATAAGGCTTGGGAACAATTTAGCGATCTGCTTAGAAGATGTCCTCATCATGGGTTTCCTCAATGGCTTTAAGTTCAAACATTGTATAATGGTTTGGTTAGTTTAATCAGATCTACAATTAATGCCACTATTAGTGGGGCATTGATGGGTAAAAATCTTGATGAAGCATATAATTTGTTGGAAGAAATGGCATCCAATAATTACTAATGGCGTTTAGAAAGATCTGGTTTTAGAAAAGTTGTTGGTGTTTATGAAATTGATGCACTGAATGCTTTGACTGCTCAAGTAGCTGCTTTGACAAAGAGATTTGATACAATAGGAGTTAATGTAGTCCAAAACTCCTTTATAATTTGTGATTTTTATGGAGATGTCCATCTAATTTTGAATTAGTCTAGTTTGTTGGGAACTTCAACAAGAAACAAAGTAACCCATATTCCAATACCTATAATCTTGGCTGGAGGAACCATCCAAACTTCTCTTGGAATAATAAACCAGGACCTTAAAATTCAAGGCCAAACATCTTGCTTGGCTTTTCACAACAAGCAAGATCCCCTGTCCTTGAAAAGAAGCCCACCTTATAAGAACTTCTCATGCAATATGTTGCAAAGAATGATGCCATTATTCAGAAGCAACATCAATTCGTAATTTTGAGACTCAAGTGGGATAACTTGCTAATTCCATTAAGAATAGACCTTAAGGTACCTTGCCAAGTGATACTCAAGCCAATCCTAAAGGTAAAGAACAATGCAAGGCAATCACTCTAAAGTGTGGAAAAGAAATTGATGGGGTAAGTGAAAAATCAATTGAATCTTTAAAAATGCATGTGGGTGATGAAGATGTAATTATTGAGAAAGAAGTTGAAGCTGAGAAGAAAAATGATGGGAAAGCTAAAAATCAAGTCAAGGCTCAAGCAAATTATCTTCTAGCACCCTTTCCACATAGATTGCAAAAGAAAAAGCTTTATAAGCATTTTCAAAAATTTGTCAACGTCTTCAAGAAACTCCACATAAATATTCCTTTTGCAAAAGCTTTGGAACAAATGCCAAGCTATGTCAAATTCTTGAAAGACATTCTTTTCAAGAAATGAAAATTGTGTGAATTTGAGATTATTCCTTTGACAGAAGAATGTAACGTAATTCGCAAAAATAAATTGCCACCATAACTCAAAGATCTTGGTAGTTTTCACCATCCCTTGCACTATTGTGATTTATTCTTTGCTAAAGCATTAAGTGATTTAGGTGCAAGTATCAATTTGAAGCCATTATCGATCTCTAAAAACCTTGATTTGGGGGAATGCAAACCCATTTCTGTTACATTATAATTAGCTAATCAGTTACATGTTTATCTTAAGGGAATCATTGAAGATGTTCTTGTCAAAGTTGACAAATTTATTTTCCTAATTGATTTTATAATTCTTGACATGGAGGAAGATAGGCAAATTCTAATTGTAACGACCTTCTCCCCGATCATTATCGACATCCTAGACTTGTGAGTGAACCTGCCAAATCCCAAGCAAGCCTTAGTTGAGATTTTGGATAATTAAATTGAACATTCTAACGTGTATATAAATGACTTGTAATAATAATACTATTGTTTGCTTAGCTAAATAAACAATTGTAATTAGGATGTAGCAGGTAGATAACAATATCCCAGTTTAACCAACTTCGGCTAGTTTCAACATCACACTTAGAATTCATTGCACGATCCCAAAGTTTTAGCAGATACATTTTCGATGAACTAGTAATTCTTTTATAAGCCTAACTGTTTTACACAACACGACCCCTATGCAGCGAAGCGACTCGGAGTGGAAGTCTAAGAGATGCCATTACCTACATCGCAATGAATCAAAATGCTGGGGCGATACACTTAAGCTGATCAATTATCTGCAAAAAGGGAATATACACTTGTGCCTTACCTGAAAACCCAAGAGTTGTGATGCAAAATAATCATTTCAAGTAATATAAACAAACTGGTGCAAGTAAAAGATTTCTACTGTCGAAATCACTTGTTGTCCTTTACTTCAAATTGGACTAACATAACCATGCACGCTCCTGTAAAATCAAGTAATATCAATGCTTATACACAAGCTCATAAACGATCTCATCCTTGAGATATTAAACACAAAACCAACGTATAAATAAGGGAGTTGTGAAAAAACTCATAATTCTCACCATGCGAAAGAATACATATTTGAAAGCCCAAAGAGATCATTTCGAGTAGGTAATCGTGGTAATCAACTGGTGGACCTACTTCCATGTAATAACATCCCGGAGGCCCCCCTCCACTAGATTCCCATAGCCATGGCAGTCTCGACGATGTTGGCTGACATCGAAGAAATCAAGTGGTTGCAACCACGTATATCAACTTGTGGCCTAGCCATGTATATCAACCCGTGGCCTTGCCACGTATATATATCACAGACTGTGGCCTAGCCATGTTTAACAGCCCGTCGGTGACCCAAAGGTTCACGACCTAGAGCTCACTTGTGCACAAGGGTCACACTATCCTGATGTGACATTCAGCCTACTCGCGAATCTCCCGATTTGATAAAACCATTTAAAAGCAAGTTGGTTCTCAAAAGCTCATTTTAAACCTATTTCCAAAATACTAATCGTGGTAACATGATAAACTTGTTTATAAGACTTTATAGTGCAAAACCTTTGCATGAGGTTTAAATATCAAATCAACATGGTGAATGTATGTAATTTATTCATGAATGCACATCACAAAAACAAATAAGGCACATTTTGACATAAACCATGGTAAAGAGCTTGTTTCCCAATTTTTAAAACCCTTTACATATATAGCTTATATATATATTCAAAACAATTTCAAAAGTCATGGCATCCACAATTGCCGAGCATTTCTACCAGCTTATGCTTTCCACAATAACAGTTTATAAATCTTTCACGAATAGGTACTTAAAACCACTTATCATTTTCTAGCAACTCATGCTTTGCACAATGACATGGAATAATTCATAATCAAATAGCAGTATATGAAACATCATTCAATATATTACGGAACCTTTTTGAAATAGACACCCTCTACTCATTTCACAATAGCGGGACACTACGTCGCTATCGGTTCGAGTGCGTCTCTAGCTAATTTTATTTGTTGGTCACCCGTTATCTCCTCCGGTACACCACCACAGCAAACCTTCCTCACTTACACACTTCCTCGCAACAAATCAAACTCAATATGCTTAATCATACACATATATGGGCAGCACCTTGATTAATAATTCCTTAACCAAATTTCATATTTTTCATCCTCATCATTCACAATAATCTAGCATACACTCTATGAACTTTCAACCAACCAAATTCGATACAACATAATGTACTCACATTGCATGCTCACCTTTCCGTTTTTCCTTCACTTTGAATCCCTCACATAAGTCACAAACTCCTTACATCCTCGGTCTCCATTGCTGCTACAAGCACAAGTAATCAATATCCATTTTACTTTTCTTTCCACCCATGTTCTCAAGGTTTCAAGCACTTACCCATTATTTGTCTTGCTTAAACTCACCATACTATCAAGATCAACCCGCATGCATGAACTCGGTTCTTTGAATCCTTGAAGATCCTTACTACCACAAGCACAATCTCACATTACAATTGGTTTACAAAGCATGCATTCAAACAAAATGACAACCCTTACCTTCCTTAGCTTGGAATCACTAGGCCGAACCTCCCATGCCTTTTTAAAGCTCTAACAATGGCATGCAAGAGAGAACCTTTTGGTTTTTCTCCAATCTTCCCCAAAACTGAGCTTCTTCCAAGCCTTTTTCTTCTTCCTTTTTTTTCTTTTTACTTTGTTATGGGTGGATCTCTCAAGGCAAAAGCCTTGAATTGGCTTTCATTTCCCATTTTCTCATACATGGGCAGATTACCCAAGGTCACTTCCTTTTTTTATTTTTTTTCTTACATGTCATGCAATTCAAATCCGTACTTTCTCATTAACACCACTTTCCATTGGTGGCTTGTGCATGTAAGGTTTCCTTATCTATTCCTTTATCCTTTGGTTAAATTACCTTGCCCATGCATTGATTCACATTGTACTCTTTTTGGTTTATTTCATTTGCATTTTCATTTCACATGCATTTCCTTTCATGCACCACCTTATTTCTCCAATCACATTTCATGCATAACCTTTATCTTGTATTTTATTTGGTCATTCATTAATCTATTCAAGTCACATGCATCCCACTTTTTGCTTTCCTCATTTGGCCACCTAATGCACCAATCTCATTACATGCAAATAAATTTGGTCTTATTCTTCTTTTTACTATAAATGGTGGGGGTTCCACATGTTCCCCACTAACTTTCTCCTTTCTGCATGCTATGATTTGCATGTAATAGTAAATTCACATGCACATCTCATTATCCCACATAATCTAACTTTCCTTGGTTAGTTATTTTCCATTTAACTCTAAATGTTGAAATTGCACATAAGTACTCAAACTTTTCTTTATTTACCATTCGACCCTCTAAACTTTTTATCCATTACAATTTGGTCCTTCCAATGTTTCTTTAATTCCGATTTCCTTCTATTTTCCTTCCGTTACACTTGTACAAATAAAATATAAAACTTGCACTTCATCAAAAGTGTTACCATAATATTTAAATATATACTTACCCGTTCTTACTTATTTAATAAAAGTACGCGGGCCACACTAATGTCATTTTTCTTCAAAATTCTTTCTTACTTCTTCTCCCCCACTTAGACTAGTCATATAGTCCTCCTTCATGACTAACCTCAATAATAGATAAAATATTAATATTTTAATATTATTTTATTTTAAAATATTTTTTTCACCCATCACTGCTTTTTGGCACTTAAATTTACATCACTTGACCCTTCGTCTTATTAACAATGTCTTATTGGCTTCTATACGAGAGTACAGAGTGTTACAGTCTCTTCCACTTAAAACAAATTCATCCTCGAATTTAAATAGAGTGAGTTGGTGATGCATACCTTAATTTTGAAAAAGGTGTGGGTATTTTCCTCATTTCCTCTTCGGGTTTCCAAGTTGCCTCTTCTATTAATCAATTTTGGCACAAGATCTTTACTGAGGCAATTTCTTTAGAGCATAGTTGCTTCACTTGACTATCTAATATTGCTACTGGTTACTTTTTGAAAGTTAATTCTTCGTCCAGAGGAACCAAATCATAACGTATAACATGTGTCGAGTCCTTAACATACTTTTTCAACATAAACAGATGAAAAGTGGGATTCACACGAGCTAGCTCTATTGGTAAAGCTAGTCAATATGCTTTTAACCCAATTCGTTCCAAGATCTCGAAAGGTTCAATATATCTCGGACTCAACTTCCTTTTCTTTCCGAATCTTTTACTTCATTTCAGTGGAGACAACTTCAAAAACACAAAATCTCCCACTTGGAACTCCAAAGGACGACGTCTATTATCTACATAAGACTTTTATCTACTTTGTGTCGACTTTAGACGTTCCCTCACCAAACTCCCCATTTCAGTTGCTTATTGCACCAAATCGGGACCTAATAATTTCCTTTCTCCCACTTCAAACCTTCTGGTGGGTGATCTACACTTTCGTCCATACAGTGCTTCAAAAGAAGCCATGCTTATGCTAGCTTGGCAGCTATTATTATATGCAAATTCAACCAAAGATAACTAGTGATTCCACGTGGTTCCCAAGTCCAACACTACTGACCTTAGCATGTCTTTGAGTGTTTGTATCACACGCTCTGACTAACCATCCGTTTAAGGATGATAGGCTGTACTAAAATCTAAACGAGTGCCTAAAGCTTTATGTAAACTACTCCAAAATTTATTAGTAAACTAAGGCCCTCGATTAGATACTATAGTCATGGGAACTCTATGCAATCGCACGATGCAATCAATGTATACCTTGGCATATTTAGCTAACCCATAACTAGTCTTGACTGGAATAAAGTGAGCAGATTTAGTCAACCAATCCACCATCACCCAAATCGAATCATACCCGTCTTTGACACGGGGCAATCTAGTCATGAAATCCATAGACACATGTTCCCATTTCCATTCAAGAATCGATAGGGGTTGTAGTAAACCAGGGCGTTTCCCATGTTCAGCCTTGACTTATTGATAAGTTAGGCACTTGGCTACATATTTAGCTATATCTTTCTTCATGCCTGGCCATCAATAAACCATTTTCAAATTGTGATACATCTTGGTGGCTCCTGGATGTATAGTGTAAGCAGTAATGTAAGCTTATTCTAACATCTCTTCTCTCAAATTATCTCGATCCGGCACATACGTTTGGGATTCATACTTCAACAATCCTTCGTCTCCATACACAAATTTCTAATCTCACTCTTCAGATCCCAAGATTCTCATCATGAATTCATCTTGATCCTAAGCACTGTGAATTCGATCTAAGATTATTGGTTGTACTCAAAAATGGGCAATAAGGGCACTAGGCCCACCAAAATTGATCATGATCCCCATACTGCCTAAACTTTGCCATCCACACAGTATACTTCTTTGTTCCGCAACAAATGTGCCAAACTCCCCATAGACTTCCTACTCAAAGCATCAGCTACCACATTCGCCTTACCAAGGTGATATTGAATGGTACAATCGTAGTCCTTAAGCAATTCCATCCATCGACATTGCCTTTAATTGAGATCACATTGTTTAAATATATACTTTAAACTCTTGTGATCAGTATATATTTCAAAGCTTTCTTTGTACAGATAATGACACCAAATCTTTAATGCGAACACTATTGCTGCCATCTCCAAGTCATGAGTAAGATAGTTTTTCACGTGCCTCTTGAGTTGCCTTGAAGCATTCGCGATAACTTTACCATTTTACATCAACACACATCCCAATCCAACTCTTGATGCATCACAATACACAACATAACTTCTTCGACCATTCGGTAAACTTAAGACTAGTGCCGAAATCAAACACTCTTTTAGTCTTAGGAAGCTATCTTAACATTCATCAGTCCATTCAAACTTTGCTCCTTTTCGCACCAACTTCGTCAATGGTGCTGCGATTTGAGAAATCCTGCACAAATCGATGGTAATACCCGACCAATCCAAGAAAACTCTGAACCTCGGTAACTGTACTTGACCTTAACCAAGTTTGAATCGATGCAATCTTTTGCGGATCCACCCTAATCCTTTCTTAAGTTATTACATGTCCGAGAAAGCTGACACTCTTTAACCAAAAAGCACATTTAGAGAACTTTGCATACAATTCATGTTCTCGGAGTGCCTGCAACACCATTCGTAAATGTTGTGCATGTTCTTCGGGACTTTGAGAATACACCAGGATATCATCAATAAATACCACCACAAATCTGTCCAAATAGGCTTGGAATACTCTATTCATTAAATCTATGAAAGCGACGGGACCATTAGTTAAACCAAAGGACATCACCAAAAACTCGAAATGCCCATACCTCGTACGGAATGCGATCTTTGGTATATCCTCTTCCTGAATTCTTAACTAATGATATCCAGAGCGTAAATTAATTTTCGAAAAATATCGCGCCCCTTGCAGTTGATCAAATAAATCGTCCATCCTCGGAAGTGGGTATTTATTCTTAATAGTCAAACTATTCAACTTTCGATAGTCCACACATAACCTCAAACTTCCATCCTTTTTAATTACAAATAATATCAGAGCTCCTCAGGGTGAAGTAATCGGACAAATAAATCCCTTTTCCCTTAACTCCTGCAATTACTTTGGTAGTACTCACATCTTTGCTAGTGCCATCTGGTTAGGAACTTCGGATATTGGTTCCATGCCAGGAATCAAATTAATGCAAAACTTAACTTCCCTTTTTAGGGGCAACCCTAGCAATTTTTTTGGATACACATCTTCAAATTCGTTAACTATTGGCACCATTTTAATATCTGGAACCTCTTCCTCCATTAACACATCTTCCTTGGTTGCTACGCATGCCAAATAATTCTGTCTCGTTTCCACCTTAGTGACTCTTGCTAATATTCCCTTAGTGCATGGACTCCTATGCTTATAGATAATAAAGGGGATTTCTCTAGAAAACTTAAATTCTACATATTTGTAATGACAATCGACATTGGCGTAGCAATCATACAACCAATCCATCCCTAGTATAGCATCAAATCCCAATGTCATTAATAACACCAAATCTGCCAACGTCTCCCGATGGTTCATTTACACTACACAAAACTTATAGACAAACTCTGCTGTATAAATTTCTTCTAAAGGAATGGTCACTACCAATGGGTCTACCATTATTTCATAAGGTCTATTCAATTTTGACACAAAATTCGAGGAAACAAAAGAATGGGTAGCTTCAAGATCAAATAATACCAATGCTTCAAAACCACAAATTAAAAGAGTACCTGTCACCACATCATTAGAAGTAGGCACATCTTGCGGACCCATGGAAAATACCCTTACTTGTCCTCTTCCGAAAGAACCCTACGGCACTGACTTAGTAGGTCGAGATCAAGAGGTAGAAGTTGTTCCCTTGCCCTTATCAGGTCGACCTTTCCTAGTTGGAGGGGAAATTGCTGATGCTACTATGGATGCTGGTTGAACAAACCCACGACCAGTTCCTTGCGATCTCCCATCATAGGGGCAGCCCATCGCATATGTCCCATTTGGCCACAATTAAAACATACATCATACGATTGAGCACATGGCCCCACATGCGTAGTACAACAACGTGCACAATAAGGACTCTTCTGGCCCATTTGTCGACTGTTTGCTCCAAAAAAATTTCCATGACGAGGTGAACTACTAAATTGGGGGTCTCCCCTTGACCCTTGAGACCTAGTTGACACTTGCCCTCTATTTTGAATAATATCCTTTCGACCAGGCCGACTTGACCTTCCAAAAGTCATTTCTCAACTAGTGTTCCTTTGACTAGTTTGTCCTTCAATCTTAGTCTTTCCGGTACTTTCACGAAGTGCCCTAGCCTCCATACTATGACCCTCTATTAACCGAGCACAATCCACTGCATTAAGATATGAATCAAACCTTTGTGGAGCAACAACTCTAAATAAGTACTCAGACAGTCTAGCCATAAATCGATTCACTCTTATTTCTTCTGATGATACAAGGTATGGACCGTATCTAGATAGTTGCGTAAATTGCACATCATATTCAGACATCGTCATCCCAGGTGTTTGTTTCAAAGCCTTAAACTCCCTGGCCCTAGTCGCTCGCACACTACGAGGCATAAATCTATCCATAAAGGCTTTATTAAATTCCATCCAACCAAGTGGACCAGCATTACTAGGTCTACCCCACATGTATGACGTAATCCACAACTATGCTACATCCTCAAGATGAAAAGTAGCCAATGTTACTAACCTCGTGCTTGAAGCTCCTCAAGCGTGACAAATTGTCATGACCCGGAACCTCCCTCGGGCCCATGACAATCGCCGCGACGTCTCGATTGACACTCATTATCCGGAATGCCAATCGAAACCCCGCAAGGCTAATGAATCAGTTTCTTGCCTTTCCTATGAGCAATCGTTGTTAAATATCGAGTTTTAAGAAAATATAAACTATTTTAGATCAAAAACAATCAAAATAAAATTTTTCACCACATAGGGGTATTTTGGTCTTTTTGACCAAAAAATTTTGAAACCTGATAAAGATACAACGTATGGTAGAAAAATATCCACTGCCGATTAAAAATAAATTTTTGTAATCTAAATCATTCATTTAGTGTGAAAAGTTGGCTAATTAAACTAAATAAAAATATTTGATAATATATTTCATTTTCTTATAAAACAATTTTTATAGAATT